>NC_133778.1:2882392-2889148 GCF_003597395.2 Chelonoidis abingdonii
TGCCAGGTCTCAGCCCTCTGGCAACTTTGCTTGCCCTCCTGCTCCTTCCTCCCTCTCAGCCAGCCACACACCTGCCACATCCTGCTGCCTCTTATATTAAATCACCTGCATTCACTCAGGTGAGGCTCCTCCTGTACTCTGGCCTAACTTAGCCCCAGACTCTAGAACCCAGGCAAGCCGCCCTGTTGAATGCCCACAGAGGAGGTGAAGTCACGTGTGCACCTGTGTGTGGTTTCACACGTAAGTTTAGGTCTCAGGTTTAGTTGCAGCTCCAAAAAGGTAACTACTCACTCACTACTTAGAGTGATGCCAACTCTCGAGATTGGATTCCGAAAACTGGATAAACAGAGATCGCACGAGAGTCTTGGCTTTCATCAAAAATGGTTTTTCGCTCTACTGGCTGAGGAGAAAAGCTTGAAAATAGAACCCAAGTGCACTGTAATAGCTCAGAAACCAGACCGGCAAATAAAAAGAAACATATGGATATATATTATGGTCATGATCTCATGGTTTAGGGGGACCTGACTCATGACTTTTGAATGACTAAGGTGTGGTTGACAATGCTGATCGTGCATCCGTTCCCACTGGTGCTGGTCAAAACACTTTCAGGGGAATCTTTTTTCCACTGGAAAATGCAGTTTTGTCAAAGTCCAGCTGTTTTGTGGGAATGTGTCAATTCTGACAATATTTTTGATGCATAAAAACCAAAATGAACTGTTTTGACTTTCTGGTTTCGTTTCGATAATGTTGAAATGGTTCATTTTGATAGAGTCAAAACACAATGTTTTGAATCTCCTCATTCTTCTTTGAGTGCTTGCTCATATCCATTCCAGTTAGGTGTGTGCGTGCCGCGTCCATGTTCGTTGGAAGACTTTTACCCTAGCAACACTCGGTGGGCCGGCAGGGCGCCCCCTGGAGTGGCGCCGCTATGGCGCTTGATATATACACCTGCTGGCCCATCAGTCCCTCAGTTCCTTCTTACCGCCCGTGTCGGTCGTTGGAACAGTGGAGCGCGGCTTGGCTGATCTCCACCTCCCTAGCTATTCGCTCGTTTATATAGTTATTGTGTATATAGTTCAATTCTCTATAGTTCTAGTTAGTTCTGTTTTAGTAGTTCTTGTAGTAGTTATTGTATATCATTAAAGAGGATCAGGGGTTAGCCCCTTCTCCTAACCCGCTACCGGGGCCCATGCCCGGTTCCCTGGGCTTCAAACCATGCACGGCCTGTCATAGGCCGATGCCCACAGGAGACCCTCACGACTCCTGTTTAAAGTGCTTGGGTGAATCCCACCTCGCGGACAAGTGCCGAATCTGCAAGGCTTTCAAGCCCCAGACAAAAAAGGAATGGGACATTCACCTNTTGATGTAGAATCTGAAATTCATGGCTTAATGCAAATAGAGTTTGAAAATATTTGTTGTACTAGAAGTACAAAAGGGAGGAGTGTGGAAGTACAGAAAGAACTGAAAGGGATTTGTAGGGGATCTAAATGCATGACAGTCTATGTTAGCAAGAGTCAGGGTAGCTGTAACCCTAATAACGCGAGATTTGTAGAAGCGAGGATTGTGTGAGGCGAGTGGAAAAGAACTGTGTGAGAAGTTGTTGCGACCTCGTGTAGATAATACCAAATATAGACTGGAGTCTCTTAAGTGAAAAAAACAAGATATCAGGATGACCTATGTATAAACTAAATGCAGCTGTTGCTTATTATTGTCTGTATAAATGCTGCTGTAATTGTTTACCTGTTGAGAGACCTGTCTTGGAAGGGGAGACCCTATGTCCTAGTGCACTCTCTCTCTCTGCTGTAGCTGCTAAACAGAATAAAGTATCTGACTCTGCTGCACTCAACCAAAAAGTGAGAACTGAGTTTTTCCCCGACGAGACCAAGAAGCTTTTCAAAGCAATTCTTTTCTTACAATGTCTTCTTGTTATTCACCAAGGACTATACAAAAAGGATTAGCAATCAGAGTTAGTCGGGAATGGTTTTTACTCAGTGTTTGTCATCAGAACATGCTGATTTCTCAAAAACCAAAATTTATCATGCAAAAGTGTCAGTTTTGATTAATTTCTTGACTTTTTTTGAAAATGTTCAAAATGTTTCATTTTGGCATTTTTTGAAATGAAAAGTTCTGCTTCCTAAACAACTTTTCATTTCAAAATTTCAGCTAGCAATAATTTAAAAAATTAAGAGTCAAAACTGAAATAAAACACTTGAAATGATCAAAATGAAACATTTTGATTGACCCAAACTGATTTTTTTTTCAAATTTTCAGTTCAGGAAATTTTTGAGATTTTGGCTTCTCATCCTGAGTCAGGATGGGGAAAAAATGTAAATATTGAAATACTGTCATTGAATGGGGAAAACATTTTGTTTCCACTTCCAGTAACCATGGCCAGAGGGGCAGGAGTTCACCCCTTGCTCCTAGACAGGAAGACAAAAATAAACAGCGGAGGGGGTGGGGAAGATGACAGGAGTATTTTATTTATAGGCAAAGCGCTTTGTTGGTGCTTCATAAATATTACAGGAGTTCAGAGGGTGAGGTTGTGGGGCCTGCAATGTGCAGGAGGTCAGACTAGATGATGGTGATGGTTCCTTTTGGCTTTAAAGTCTGAGTCTACACACATTGGGAAATGACAGTCTGCTTAGGACAGTATAGTGGCTGTGGTTGTTCCCTGACTTCAAGCTTTTCCAGGCAGCACATCAGGAGATGGACAGAGGGGGAGAGTTGTGCTATGATGCTTAAGATCTTGAGATGCCTCTAGCTGTGCTCAGAGGAGGTGTCTTGGATTCTTTATGTGCCCATGGCCCTCAATCAGATCACACCCCCTTTGTGGCAAACACATGGTAAAAGATAGACCATGCCTCGAGGAACTCGGTCTGAGGTCCTGACCCTGGCCACGCAATGCCATGGTGAATTCGCTGCAGCTCCACACAGATGCAGGGTTCTGGTCATACACTGCCGCTTGCAGGGTAAGGGCCCAACTTACGACAAGACACACTTAGAGAAAGTCAAAAGCAATTGAGCAAGCGTAGCAAACAATGTGAGAGAATGAGGTGATGGAACAACAGATAAGGTGACTGAAGGTTGCATAGCCGATGAATGTGCACTGTAGAGGGGTCTGAGTCTTCTTACAAGATCAAATAAATTATGAGAGGCAAACAAATACACAAAATACTCTGTGCGATTCCCACTGTCCATTAATGAGCCATTAGCAGTTGTCACCACCAGTAGGCCTTGACGAGAAGGAGGCCTGGGGTGGCAGTTCTGAGGGCTAGTTGGACAGGAACTCTCTGCACCGGAGAAGCATGGGAGAAGTGGACGGACAGGCCGACAAGGTCAGCATCATCGGCAGAGTGGAGGCAATAGGCCCAGACAAAAAGAAGTGCAGGTAAGGAGCCAAGCCATGAGAGACATTAACAGTGAGAACAAGATGTTTAACCGACTGCAGGGAAGCAGGGTGACGTGGTCATAGCTAGAAGGTCAGAAGACAATCCCAGCCGTCAGGCAGGAGGGGCTTGATCTGGCTGTCGGGGAGGCCAGGAAAAGAGGTTGCAGGATCGAGGCCAGAGAAGACAAGGGCTCAGAGAGTTTTCATGGTCCTTGGTGGCTTCAAAATATGTAGCTTTTGGTGCAGGGCTCAATAATCTCCAGGGCAGAGTACTCTCAAAACTCTGGGCCCGGGGCATTCACTCCCAAGAACTCCCCTGATGGAGGGAGCAAATGCCATGGATCTCCCCAGTGGCCCCACTGCCAGGATTTCCAAAGCCAGCAGCTACTCTGCGGCTTTACAGATGGATGAGCAGCAAAAACATATTAGCCCTGGCTTTGTTACATCTCTGCTATGAGCAATGCAAAGGGATAGGGCAATGCTGGCCTGCCCACCGCCCCCTTTGCCTCCCGCCTGCCTCTACCCCAGCCAGCTCCTTGGACTCATGTCACGGATGCAGTTACCAGCTCAAGGCATGGGTGCATGTGTCACTCTGGTGGTACGGCTTGCAGCCCTTTCATTGCCCTTTTCTGCCCTATAGTGTTGCTGCCGCACAAACGCCCCGTTCTGGCCAGGGATGCCTCTGCAGTGTCTTGCCTCTAGCAGCCCCTTATGGGCCCCTTAAGCACTCTAGAGAGTCTTGTACCCAAAGCTGCCAGGTCTCAGCCCTCTGGCAACTTTGCTTGCCCTCCTGCTCCTTCCTCCCTCTCAGCCAGCCACACACCTGCCACATCCTGCTGCCTCTTATATTAAATCACCTGCATTCACTCAGGTGAGGCTCCTCCTGTACTCTGGCCTAACTTAGCCCCAGACTCTAGAACCCAGGCAAGCCGCCCTGTTGAATGCCCACAGAGGAGGTGAAGTCACGTGTGCACCTGTGTGTGGTTTCACACGTAAGTTTAGGTCTCAGGTTTAGTTGCAGCTCCAAAAAGGTAACTACTCACTCACTACTTAGAGTGATGCCAACTCTCGAGATTGGATTCCGAAAACTGGATAAACAGAGATCGCACGAGAGTCTTGGCTTTCATCAAAAATGGTTTTTCGCTCTACTGGCTGAGGAGAAAAGCTTGAAAATAGAACCCAAGTGCACTGTAATAGCTCAGAAACCAGACCGGCAAATAAAAAGAAACATATGGATATATATTATGGTCATGATCTCATGGTTTAGGGGGACCTGACTCATGACTTTTGAATGACTAAGGTGTGGTTGACAATGCTGATCGTGCATCCGTTCCCACTGGTGCTGGTCAAAACACTTTCAGGGGAATCTTTTTTCCACTGGAAAATGCAGTTTTGTCAAAGTCCAGCTGTTTTGTGGGAATGTGTCAATTCTGACAATATTTTTGATGCATAAAAACCAAAATGAACTGTTTTGACTTTCTGGTTTCGTTTCGATAATGTTGAAATGGTTCATTTTGATAGAGTCAAAACACAATGTTTTGAATCTCCTCATTCTTCTTTGAGTGCTTGCTCATATCCATTCCAGTTAGGTGTGTGCGTGCCGCGTCCATGTTCGTTGGAAGACTTTTACCCTAGCAACACTCGGTGGGCCGGCAGGGCGCCCCCTGGAGTGGCGCCGCTATGGCGCTTGATATATACACCTGCTGGCCCATCAGTCCCTCAGTTCCTTCTTACCGCCCGTGTCGGTCGTTGGAACAGTGGAGCGCGGCTTGGCTGATCTCCACCTCCCTAGCTATTCGCTCGTTTATATAGTTATTGTGTATATAGTTCAATTCTCTATAGTTCTAGTTAGTTCTGTTTTAGTAGTTCTTGTAGTAGTTATTGTATATCATTAAAGAGGATCAGGGGTTAGCCCCTTCTCCTAACCCGCTACCGGGGCCCATGCCCGGTTCCCTGGGCTTCAAACCATGCACGGCCTGTCATAGGCCGATGCCCACAGGAGACCCTCACGACTCCTGTTTAAAGTGCTTGGGTGAATCCCACCTCGCGGACAAGTGCCGAATCTGCAAGGCTTTCAAGCCCCAGACAAAAAAGGAATGGGACATTCACCTGAAGCAACTTTTGATGGGGGCAGCTCTAACTCCTCCATACTTAGCACCGATTGCGGCACCGGGGACAAGTGCATCCTTCGCACCGGAGCGCACGACTGCAGTGAAGGCTTCTCGGCACCAGCCTTCACCAGCCCAAGCTTCTGCCTGGCACCGCTCCCTCTCCCCAAGGAGCAAGAGGCATAAGACTCCTGCGGCCCCTGTATCTACGCTGCAGTCAGAGCGTACAACCAAGTCGGACTGCCCGGCACCACCAACTCCTGTGGCACCGAAGACCTCTGCACCGTTGATTCCGGTCTCACAAAAGCCATCGAGTCCGGTGCCTATCAGCTCCCTGGCACACGCCGTAGTCGAGCTTGTCATGCCCTCCATGCCGGAAACCTTCTCCACAGCACGAGAACTGATTGTCTTGACGGAGCCCGAGCTGCCTCAACCCCTGGCACCGCCAGTGCGGGTTGTTCAATCATGGGGCAAGCCCGCCATGATGAGGCCATCTTCACATGGTACGATCGACCATCGCCGGTCAAGATCCAAGTCCCGCAGGCACTCTCGGTCCTGCCATCAATCCCGATCCCGATGCCGCTCGCAGTCCCGGTACCGCTCTCCATCTCAGTACCGGTCGCACTTGTGGCACCACTCGAAATCCCGGTTGCCGTCCCGGTACTCTCGGCACCGGTTCAGGTCCCGGCACCGCCCGTACCTCTGGCAACCGATCTTGGCACGGAGATTCAAGGCATCAGTCGACCTCCCGGCACCACGCTGGTCACAGGTCCCGGTCCCACTCTCAGCACCGATACGAGTCCCAGTACCGTTCTCCGGTACCGCATAGAGAAGGATCGAATGGACGCAGAGACCCGATCCAATCGGCCTCAGTTCCTCCGTGGCCTTCTCGTCATCCATCCGTCTCATCCCATGCGGACAGTGCTTCCTATGGGGATTCGGATACGCATACCCATGGCCTGGATCACGGACCTCATCAGTGGTTCTTTTGGACACCTTGGACTTATCATCAAGCCCAAGGGGAACCGGCTGGCCCATCAAGCTCCGGTCACTCAGAACACCGCGTGCCAGAGGCCACTGTGAGCAGATCTCCCCCGGCTGGTACAGAGGAAACCCGTACCCACGCACCGGAACCGCACGATCTTACGGCTCTGGAGGTCCCCCAGGATCAGGAGTCAGTGCAGGACCCACTCGTCCCTGGGCTGTCATCCTCCTCTTCGCTGGATGAGGCAGTAGCGGGGACGTCATCATCAGGCCCAC
>NC_133778.1:2889248-2889512 GCF_003597395.2 Chelonoidis abingdonii
CGTTGTCACTCCGAACCTGGCCAGGATCTCTGCCTTTAGCTGGAATAGTTTGCTGCAGCTTCTGCAGATATATCGTAATAGACCTTCTGGGCTTCCCCACATAGGAATGGGGCAAGGATACCAGACCATTGTTCCCAGGACCAGGCCTCCCGCAGGGCTGTTCTCTCAAAAGCCAGGAGGTATGCTTCCACATCATCCTCCCTGGTCATTTTTTGTAAGTAATGGCTAGCCCGTATGGTCCGGGTCCCTTCCCCGTGGTGATTC
>NC_133778.1:2892634-2897057 GCF_003597395.2 Chelonoidis abingdonii
CCAGCCACAAGCCTTGGGCGAGCTGAAGGGAATGAAACTGCTGGCTGCCTGCTTCATGTACCTGCTGCTCATCTGTCTGGCCCTACCCAAAGCCGAATGCTGACTCCACGAGCGATCCATGGAAATCAGGAGTAAGTCCCTGTAACTGCAGCAGCCAGGCCAGCTTCTCAGCTGGTGCAGACTGGCACAGAGCCACCCCAAATGGCTATGCTGCTCCCCCACCCCCGTTATCTCTGCCCTCCCCCAGATAATTGGATCCAGCACAGAGGAGCCTAGGAGGTCGGTGATGGTATCAGTGGGTGGTATGGCAGGGTCAATGTTTAATAGGGAGGCTTTTTCTGTCTCTCACCCGTGGTAGCCTATGTTCAGAGCCTGGTTTAGTCACAGGGTAGAGAGTCTCCAAAGCGTCCAGGCGTTGAACAGCGTGTACTGCCAAGGTGCAGGAGCAGCACTGTGTGCGTATGAAGCCTGCCCGCACTCAGAGCAGCTCAAGCCACTCTCCCTCCTCCCGGCTCCCTTTGGGATGGTCCCCATACCTCCCTGTGCACACTGACTGCAGCTGGGCGTGGGCCTGGCATGGCAGAAGCGGGGTCACCTTGCACACACGCACACACCTGTGTAAGGACTTGTCCCAACCTGACCCCAAACACGTGAAGTTGTTCAAATACAGCAAAAGTTTTTGAAAAGGCCTCTGGGTTAAGGCTGTCATTGCTAGCCACTGTGTGCTCGGGCCTGTATAGTAGCGCCCTCTGCCAGTAAACATGCAACATTACGGGTTACTACAAGGCTAGAAGACTACAGCGTGAGATGGCTGAGCTTTCTGTCCTTTTATTATCTAGGCTTTGTTCTTGTCCCTCCAAAATCCCCCTCTTGCTCCGCATAGCTTCCCCCTCCTGCCTCTGGATTTTCCCTCTCATCTTCTGCAACCCAATCCACCCCCACGCACACACAGCCACTCCGCTCTGGCTCAGTCCAGGAGCTGGACTTCAGAACGGTCCTTTCGAGGGACTTTAGACACTCTAAAACAATTCCTTACATCTTTTAACCCCCTTCCTCCCGCCCACCCCGAAGGCCATTCTCCCCAGCAAGGCCTACAAAGGGCCTACAGACGGAGTTTCCTGACCCAGACGCGTTGCAGATTCAATGGGCCAAGAGAATGCTAGAGGAACTTTCCAGACAGCAGAACTTCAAAACTTGCAGTTTTTAATCAGCCTGTCCAGCAAATCTCTTCCTCCAACATGTGTCACGGCAGCACCCAGTGGCACCCGACGCGATCAGGGCTGCTCTCTGCTAAGCACCAGGCACACCCCTGGCAGTAACAGCCCTTCCTTAATGAGTTTGCAATATAAACACACAAGACACAGGGGCAGTGACTTTCTCAAGGTCACAGGCAATGTTAGAACCCAGCTCTCCTGACTCCCCAGCCCACCTGAATTAGCTTGGGCCAATGGAATTGCCTGGTGCTCTGGTGGTGGGGCAGCCTATAAACACACCATGCTGTCGGCAGTCTCAGGATGACGGGGCCCCATGTGCTCATAGCACAAAAGCCCATGTTCTAACTGCTGCAAGGACGCACAGGTCGCATGTGAGCAAGTGAGTCACAGCAGAGCAAGTTCCTCAGCGGCTGTGAATCAGCGGAGCCCCACTGATTTCAGAGGATCTGCTCCAAGCCGAGAATGTGGCCCTTGGTTCCCGTCACCCCAGCAAGGCCCTGTTTGCGCTGCGTGGCTCAGGGTGCCTGCTATTGGTTTCTAGCTGTGGTTGTGAAAGGGGCTAGACGGCAATCCCCGGAGAATGGAGTCCTGTGCTTCTCCATAGGCCCGGCACAACGGGAACCAGACAGGGGAAGAGGGTTGCACCCCATTCCCAGTACCCTGAGTCTCCCAGTCCCTCCTCTGTATGGCTACCCCCTTCCCTCCTTCATTACTGTGCAAAAGATATTGTCATTTTAAAATAAGTGAAGGCCACACCACCTGCTCACCACAGGCAGTGACAAGGCAGATGCAACCACTGGCAAAGGTGTGTTACAGGTTGGGCCCTGAGCCACAGAGGACATGAGCAATCACAGCCTATAGCTTGGGAGCTTTAACTCCAGCCAGACCACTCCATGGTTTTAGCTCTGGAAGTCCTTCCTTCTCAGTCCCAAGCAGGTGGCTGTGACACATGCTCAGGAAATTAGTCCTCAGCCTCAGCCTACTTCCTGGCCTTTGCCTTCTAGACCCTGATATCGACCCTTCCTGGTATATGGGGCGTGGGATGAGACCTGTGGGACGGTTTGGCCGGAGGAGAGCTGTCGTGGAGAGCTCCCAGAAGTCGGGCTCTGGACACAGGCAAGCTTGCTTCCCTCTAGAAGAAAGCAGTGAATCCATTCAAGATGAATGAAATGGCTAAGACAAAGAATGAATTTGAATGATGATAAGAAAAGACCCTTCTCTTCTCTCCCTTCCACATCCCAGCCTCTCTTCTAGGCAAATGAAAATGTTTGGTCTCATTTCAATGTACAGTATCTTTGTGGCTATAAATGATAGAAACCAAAGAGCAGTTGATAACTCCAGTATTTTTGCAGACAATTTCCCTCGTCTGTTTTTTTCTTTTTCTCTCGCCTGTTCCCCATTTGTCCCTCATCTCTGGCTTTTGCTCTCAATCTAAGATGACTTGCACCAGAAAATTGCTGGGGGAAAGAAATACAAATTTCCATATTAATTATCTTCCTAGAACATGGGCTTTTTTATACAAACCAAAATAATAATAAAAAAATTGAGAAACTGAGCCCCGCATGGGTCTGCTGTGACTTGAAATGAATCAGACTTGTCTCAACTCTCCTGAGCAGTAGGATATTTAGAATCGAATGGCGTCACTTTCCCCTGAGATTGCGTCTCTTTTCCTGAACAATTTCTCTTCCACACAATAAAGTCTTTTGACGTGATCACCAGGCAGAGGAGCCAGCTTTTTAGTCTGGATTCTGAATCCATCTGAAAGCAGGTGGAATATAACTGGTCCTACTCCCCTGACCAATGTGTCATGCCAGCAGGAATAATACGCTGGTGAATCAAGATGGCCATTTCAGCAGGTCCCACACAGCTGGCTATGCAGCAGTCCAGATGGCAGACATCTTGCCATTGTGCATCTGTGCAATTCCACCCACATCCTAGGACAACAAACACTTACTGCTCTGCTGAGACCTGAGCTGGCATCTCTAATTCCCAGCTCTGTTAGTCACTCACTGTGGGCCACCCATGCCGCTCTGCATGAGATTTGCCTGTTAGTCAGGTCAGACCAGATGATCTAATGGTCTCTTCTGGCTTAAAAGTCTAGAAGATGCTGAATTAGGGTGACCAGACAGCAAGTGTGAACAATTGGGATGGGAGTGGGGGGTAATAGAAGCCTATAAAAGAAAAAGCCCCAAATATTGGGACTGTCCCTATAAAATTGGGACATCTGGTCACCCTGTGCTGAATCCATGTAGGCCTTACTTCCCACTTCCACCAAACTGCCCTGTACAATGTTCCTGCTCTCCTTTTAAACAATGCTCGTCTCCTGCCCCACATTTAGCTGGCTGGGCTGAGCTCCCCGCTGCTATCCTGCCATCTGCGGCCCACCGGCAGCCAGCCCTGAGTGCCCTGCTGCACTACCTTACCTGAGAAACACTGCAAAGTAGGCCAGATCCGCTGCTGGTGAAAATCGGCACAGCGCCATTGGCTTCAGTGGGGCTACAAGCGCCTCTGGAAAAGGGGGATACAAGTTGCGCACCACATTTGTCAGTGGGAACAATACGCAGCCACTAGCACAGAATCAGAAATTCGGGTTGCCAAGTGTCCGGTTTTTGACCGGAAAGTCCAGTTGAAAAGGGAACCTGGCGGTGTTCAGTCAGATGTAGTGACTGGACACTAAAAGCCTGGTTACTGCTGGCCGGGGGGTAGTGACAGCCTGTTACCCAGCCCTGAAGTGGCGGCTCCTATAGCAGCATGAATGCACCAGCTTGGGCCGCAAGCAGCCCCTTTGCAGAGCCTGGCTTGCGGGGCTGTGGCAGGAGACAGAGTGCGGGACCCCTGGCGAGTGGGGTAAGGGGCTCTCAGCAGGCATAGAACGTTCCCCGGGTGGGAAGGAACACGAGCTTCCCCGCCAGCCGGCGCTTACCCGGCTGCACTCTCAGGCAGCTCTAGGGCAGAGAGGGCTCGAGCGGGCGAGGAAGGGGGCTGCTGGGCAGGCAGCACACGAGGCAGGAGGCTGCTTTGTCCTCTGGGGGAGCAACTTGGGTGCTGATAGCTGTGCACAGGTGTTGTGGTACAATTTCCCACTCTGAACCTTAGCGTCCAAAAGATGGGGTACCAGCATGAATTCCTCTAAGCTTAATTACCAGCTTAGAACCTGTAGCACTGCCACCAACCAGGAATTCCAGTGCCTGGTACACTCTGGTCCCCCC
>NC_133778.1:2897954-2922622 GCF_003597395.2 Chelonoidis abingdonii
GTATCTTGTCCCCTGATTGGTTCTCTGGTCAGGTGACAGCCAGGCTTACTGAACTTGTTAACCCTTTATAGTCAAAGAGATATAAAGTACTTCTGTGCTATTAACTTTTCTTATCTGTTTATGACAACAGGCCTCTGCTTCTAATGACCATGGAGAGCCTCACCGTGCAGCCTGTGGGGAAACAGAAGCCCAGGGAGAAAGCACAGCCCTGAGCTCCTGCAGCATGAACAGCCACTGCTGGGGAAAGCAGCAACTACTACATAAATAGCGGTCCCGATTCTCCCTTCTCAAGCCAGGGTAACTGAGGAGTCACTCCACTGAAACGGATGGGGGAAATTCTCCACCTCCAAAAGTGACACACAGCCTTGCACACATGAGGCTATTGGGCAGGAAACAAATGGAACCACAGCACAGGATCTGAGAAGGCTTCTGGAGTGGTGCACTCAGCAGCGGTGTGTCAGTGCTGGGTGAATGTGTCCCACACTCAATCAGATAGGAAAAGGGTTAATTTTCTGCAAAGGGAGCCAGGCCCCAGAGGCCCCATTCAGCCTGCCAATTAGAGGCAGCCAGCTTCCAGCTGGGCTTAAGCAGGAAGAGGCAGCAGCTTAGGAGTTCCTAAGAGGAAAACCTTGTGGACAAACCTCTGGATTCTCTGAGTGACCTAGAGCTCAGCCAGTGATCTGTTCCTGCTAGAGGGTGGCCTGTCTCCTGAGGATCCTTTCAGATAAGCCTCCACATTCCCTTTTGGTTTTGAGCTGCCTGGGATGTGGGTGATGGATTCTGCCTGACAGGTCTATGCTGGAGGCAGGTCTGATTCACTTCCCAGAGCCAGATCAGTGCATAGGCAATCTATAGACCCAGGCCTAAGGCTTCAGCTCCTGGGGTCCCACTTCTGACCCTCCTGGCTGCAGGGGAGGGGATGGAAAATGTGAATTGAGACTAACCAATGTGGTGATGTCTGCCTGGGCTCTGGCCTGCCCTTGAAAGGCTTTGCCCCCATGGATTATTCCAGACTTTCCCCACCACTGCAGGAGAAACAAGCTATCCCAGTAAAAGTGCAGTTCTGCTGTGTATTGGCACTCCAGGCTTGGTGCAGGCACAGGTGTGCTATATAGGGGTCATACCCCCGATCCAGCCATGCTGGCAAAAGGCTGTAGTGTAGACCTGGCTTGAGCCAGCAGATGGCCAGAAACAACCACCCTGAGAGGTATAAACTCCTCCATGCCTCTAAAAGTGTCTTCACAACAAAACCCACTGCAAGGGGGGCTAATATGCTACCCAAGCAGGAGGGGAAGAGAGAAGCATGCTTAGGCCACAATCAAAACAGATACACCCTGGCTCCTTGGGAAAATATACCAGGGGGATGGGGGCGCCTGACATGCCTGCGTGACACATCCAGGACCAAGCCTGCACACTGCTAGGAGCTGTCCTGGACTCAGCACAGGTGATGAGAGGTTCTCCTTTCTCCATGTGGCGCTAAGTGCACTTGTCTGTAGTACTTGAGTTCATGTCTGATGCTAATAGCAAGGTGGCCCCCCTTGCTGTATCTCAACAGAGGCCAGTGATGGCCTTTGAATTCCCTATACCCTGACATACAGAAACAAGCTGGGAAGTTTTCCGTACTATCTGTCTAGAGGAGACGCTCATATACAATTGACACCTTTGCAAAGCAATTAAGTTCAAAACCAGCTGCAAGATGCAGCACCTCAATGTGCGAGTGTGGCCATTTGTCAGTAACTAATTGCGGTGCACCCACCACCACGCAAGCAAAGTTACTAGGTTCAGCCCCAGCTGAGTCAATGTGGCATACTTCAGCCCTGGAACTCTGTAACGGTTCCCCCGGGCTGAGTCTGTCTGAGGTGGGATGATGTATATAAGCAACAGCACATGTTTAGCGGTGAGATTGTGATGTGCTGTAAGCACATGTATACAGGAGGATGACTTCACCCTCCTGAAATAGCAGAGACTGGCTAGTGGCTGCTACAGCTGCAGTGAAATGAGCCCCTGCACTTCCCAAATGTGGTGTCATTGGACCAATTCACTGAGTCTTGAGCACTGGTTCTAGCAAATGCCCTGTAGACCCTCAGCTGTGACCCATTCCAGAGGTGTTTTCTCACTGCATGTGCAGTACTCCTATCAACACTACAGCTCACACTGGCTTTATCTTGCAATATTGGCTTCAGTTAAAATCTGTTTTCACAAGCTCATGATCTTTTTCAGATCAAGCTTTCCGTGCTTGGTCTCTGCTGGAATGTAGGTAAAAAAAATTCAGTAAACCCGAGCAAAGTCCCTTCAGCTGTTTTGTGCTCCTCAGACATAAGAGAATCCACTCCCCCCGCACCCCCCCCTTAAAACTACTGCCTTTCTTCAAAGGGACAATTCATAAGTATCAGAGGAGTAGCCGTGTTAGTCTGGATCTGTAAAAGCAGCAAAGAGTTCTGTGGCACCTTATAGACTAACAGACGTATTGGAGCATGAGCTTTTGTGGGTGAATACACATGCATCTGATTGGTACAGAATCGTACTGTATTATACCTTAAAGGGGAGCCAACCTGTGATCGTATTACGTGCGATTTTGCCTTATGGCGGGGCGAGTTATTGCCAGGTTTGACTGTAATATTCTATTTTATTTGTATTTTATTCTTTTGAAATTGGTAAGAGCAGCAACTACTTAGTTCAGACTGAAGCATCTTATCTAATTTTCTAGATCACAGTGTCTCCTCTGTGTGTACGACGAGACAGTTTAATGCTCTGTGACAAACAGGAGATGCTCTTGTTTTGCAAACAAATATTTGTTTGCAAAGAATTTTCATCTTACGTGTTATGATTTCAAGAAACAAAGTGGTTTAGTCTGAATGGATTTTCTGACAGAAAACAGTTTCCATGAAAATGTTCCCCCCTTATTTCCTGGGCTCTGTCCCTGCCTCTGTGGGGGTTGTTGTCTGTTAGTTAGAACAGGAGTCAGGACTGTTGGCCTCTCTTTCTGGCTCTGTCACTGCTTTGTTTTGGGACTCCTTGAGTAGGTCCGATGGGAATAGGGTCGATTCTCTAACTCCTGGCAGCAGTGACCCTGGGGGAGGAAGGAGGCTCAAGCTGTCTGCGAAGGAGAAAGGGATGTTTCCAGGTGTCAAGAATTGTAAACTTTGCTAAAATGGTTGGTGGAGAGAAAGAAGAAAGAGTTGGGGCCAAACTTTAACCATTGTCTTTTTTTAAAGCTCCATTCAGGGATGTGAAGCCCAGAGAGCCATAGAGAGGGGGAGCAACTTCCCAATCCCACAGATCAATAGGCAGCAATGGAGCCAGGAGTGACACTCCCTCTCAAAGGCTGGGGGACCGGACATTAGGGCCTGGTTGCAATTGCCAGCTGGGGGAGGGAGTGTGCAGCAGTGGTTAGTGAAGGGGTCCATCCATGGCTCTGACACTTGATGTGACCCTGAGCTGGTTGCTGAGGCCTGTTTGCCATCAGTAGGGTTAGGGTCCCATGGCTACAGCCCAGGGGGGTTGGGAGGCTCCAGGAAGGTGTGTAAAGTGCTGGGATGTCAGGATCCTGGAGCCACTGTCACCTCCGCACTAGGGCAGTGTTCTGCACCCCGCTGTTGCTGGCTGACTTTCTCCATCCCCTGGCAATAAGACACACTCTTGTTTTCACAGCCAGTCAATCGCCCTAGAGTCATCACCCTGCCTGCTGGCTGGGCAGGGTTAACTCCTCAAGTCCCCACCCTCTCCAGCCTGCCTTGGGCTTGGATAGTGAGGAGGAGGGCGAGGGACATCTGCTGACCCTGAACATCTGCCATCCATCGTACCATCACCTAGAGCAAGTGAGTGGCATTAGGGTTCCTCAGTGGCTTCCCCTGTCTGTCTGGAGAGAGGCAGAAAGAGGGGGAAAGAACATTTCCGAAGGGGGATTTCATCTGCAAACAGCCCTGCAAGGAGGCGCCCTGGCTCCCCGCCGCACCTGAGGGGGACAAGCCAGAGCAGGCACCTCCATGGGCGGAGCCAATGCCACCTGTCCCCATCCTCCGGAAGTCAAGGGGTGGGACAGGAAGTATAAATACCCGGCCCCCGAGCTCAGTTGTGGCCCGGCCACTGAAGAGGACAGACGCTGAGGCCCAAGCTCCCGCTGGGTCCAACCTGCCCCGTGCCCGGTATCTGGAGGAGCGCTGGCCAGACCTGCCTCGTGCCCGGTATCCGGAGGACCCCCAGCCTGACCTGCCCTGCGCTCGCTATCCGGAGGAACGCTGGCCGGACCTGCCTCATGCCCGGTATCCGGAGGACCCCCAGCCTGACCTGCCCTGCGCTCGCTATCCGGAGGAGCGGTCGGAGTGTCCTGCCTCCCAGTATCCAGAGGATGGTCTGGGACCCCCCGAACTACGCCAGCGGAGGCCAGGTACAGGGAGAGGGGGGAATTGGAAGTAACCCGGGGGTAGCCGACCCCAGTCTGGCTCCTGGGGAGGGGGACCGGACATTAGGGCCTGGTTGCAATTGCCAGCTGTGGGAGCGAGTGTGCAAAAGCAGTGGTTAGCGAAGGGGTCCATCCGTGGCTCTGACACTCGGTGTGACCCTGAGCCAGTAGCTGAGGCCCGTTTGCCATTAGTAGGGTTGGGGTCCCATCGCTAAGGCCCAGGGGGTTGGGAGGCTCCAGGAAGGTGTGTAAAGTGCTGGGATGTCAGGATCCTGGAGCCGCTGTCACCTTCACACTAGGGCAGTGTTCTGCACCCTGCTGTTGCAGGCTGAGTTTCTCCATCACCCTGGCAATAAGACAGACTCTTGTTTTCACAGCCAGTTGATCGCCCTAGAGGTCATCACCCTGCCTGCTGGCTGGGCAGGGTAACTCCTCAGGTTACCACCCTCTCCAGCCTGCCTTGGGCTTGGAGAGTGAGGAGGAGGGCGAGGGACATCTGCTGACCCTGAACATCCGCCATCGCATCATACCACCACCTACAGCAAGTGAGTGGCATCACATCAGCCGCCCTCGGGGTGGCTTCCCCTGTCTGTCTGGAGAGAGGCAGAAAGAGGGAGACACCTGAGGGGGACGAGCCCCAGCATGACCAGTTTACAAGCCCCCAAGAGCCCTCACTCTCAGACTGGGCAGGGGCTTCTCCGGAGCCATCTCCAGTGTGTTTGGAAAGGTCCCAACAATGGGGCTCCCAGCCCTTCCCTTGTGGGACACTCTTCCACAGGCTGGGAGTCTCTGAGCTGGGCCAGACCCTGTGAGCTGCTGAGCATGAAAATCAATGGGGAATGAGGAGGGCCCTGGGCTTCCTGTGCCTAGGGTCTTTGTGACTGTGACGTGAGGAATGGTTTCCCAGAAGTCTGGACTCCTGGGGTCTGTTCCTTCCCTAACCTTGGTGGGGGACTGTGGCCTGGGATGACAGGAGGGAACTGCTTGTCCAGAGTACCTGATGGTCTTTGGGACTGACCTCATTGCTCTAAGAGGATGAGACTTCCTGGATATTGCAGCAAGGATGACGAGGGGGAACGTTGAGGGGGAACAGATCATGCAATGAACTCCTGCCAGTGTGTGTAGCTTGCACTCCCTGTGCTCCTATGGGGGGAGAAGGGGCTGCTCTGGTTGGAGCAGGGCTGAGGAGGGACTGAAAAGGCCCATGAGTGACCCCAGACTCACACTTGCTCCCTGCTCATTTCCAGGATGGCCAGGCTCCTGTGGATGTTCAGGAGGAAGGCTCTGCAGGTGGCCCCAGAGCCTTCAGGAAGGAGTGGCCATCTTCCCAAGGGCCAGAGCCTCCTCTCCGTCCTCGCTGGTGAGGAAGCAGCTCCCATCCAGACCAGAAGGCGAAAGTTCCTGACCTTCTGGAGAACAAAGCCAGCTCCCGGCGCAGGCGCCAAGCTGGGAGATGCCCCGACCAAGCCCAGATGGAGCTGGCTCAGGAAGAGGTTTCGCAGACAGGATCCAGCCCAGGAGGGGCACCAGGCAGGGAGGCTCTGGGGCCTGTTGTGTGGGCAGCAGCGGCCCCAAGAGCCCAGCCCTCATTCCCAGCAGGGGGCATTTCCCTGCCTGGGCACTGAGGATCTTTCAGCCCCCTCAGACTAGGAGGTAGAAGATCCCATTCCCAGCACCAGCAGCTCAGCAGCAGTACCTGGGGCTCTAGCAGCAGCGACGCCGATGGATGCTCCTCCTTTGTTCCAGGTGAGGAGCCAGTCTGGGCTCCGGGAGGGGTGAGGACGAGAATCTGCAGGCTGCAAAGCCATTGCACGCAGCTGCAGCTTCAGAAACATTGCCTTTCTCTCTGTGCACCTTCTAATGGGGGCAAGAATCTGCACCTTGGATTGGAGTTTCTCCTTGGATAACCCATCCTAAATGTAACCCCTCTGAAATTGCTGGCTCCTGACACTAATCCTGGAGTGGACTCTCCCCTGGACTACAGCAGCGATGGCTGCAGAGCTCAGGATCCCACTTCCCAGAAGGCCTGGAATGCCGCGGGGAAGAGAGAACACTCTGGAAGCTACCACCAGAGCCAATCAGAAGCCAGGACTCGGAGACAAAGGGGTTGTTTTACATTTGGTTGTTGGCTGTTGATGGAGTGGAGCAGAGAGTGAAACATCACAGCCTGGGAGGTGCCCATTGACCTTCGCACTCTTACCACATAAAGAGACTTTGAACCATGCTGGTGGCTACTGGCCCACGTTTGTCAGTCCAGGAAAGATCAACAACCCAGGGGCTGAGGAGCGAATCATGGTCAGGCTACCGAGAGCCACCTAAATTGTCCACTGGACTGTAGAGCAGGGAGCCTCAAGACCATCCCTCTCAGGGTGAAGGCCTTGTAAGAATCCCTATGTTTGCTGTGTTTTTTTCTTGTGAACTTTAAGCCAGCCAACGAGTACAGTGCAGTACCACCCCATAGAGACCTGATATCAGGGCTTTGGAGCAGAGCCCGGAGCTGGAGCGCAGAGCAGCTCCGGAGCAGTGCAGCTGCAGGTTTTTACCTAGAGCTGGAGCAGAGCCAGAGCACAGCTCCAAAACCCTGCCTGACACCGCACTCCCATTCTGCCTAGGCAGGGGGTGGGGAGAGCTGAGGGAGTTGGTTCCATGTAGGAGACTGTTCCCCAGGCTGGGAGTTTCTTGGGGGCTAAACCCTGGGCGAGGTGATAACCTGCAACCCCCATTGAAATCAATGGGAACCCGGGCACTCCACTCCCCTGGACTGGGACCTTCTGAATCTGAGCCAGGGAAGTTTCCCAGGAGAAGTCTGGACTCCTGGGTTCTCTTCCTTCTCAGACAGGGGAGGCAGTGTGGCCTAGGGCTGCAGGAGGGAGCTGTTCGGCCAAGCTAACTGCAGGTCTCAGTCCCTGACTCCACTGCTCTGAATGGGTGAGACTCCCTGGTGTCCCAGTGCCAGAGATGGCAGTGGAGCTTTGGGAGCAGCCTGTCCTATGAGCTCCTGCCAGTCTGTGCAGATCCCAGTCCAGGGGCCACTTGGTGGGTGTGGGGAGAAGGGAAGTCGCCCAGTTGGGAGGCAGAGAAGTCCATTGGTGAAAGGATGCATTGCAATTCATGTTGCTCCCTGCTTGGTTCTAGGATGGACATACTAAGCAGGATTCTAAGGGGAAGTTCCACAGGTGGCCCTGGAGCCAGAATGAGGTAGCTGTCAGTGGCTGCAGACAGACAGTGGCCCCTCAGTCCCTGCTGGGCGGAAGCAGCACCCAGCCAGTGCAGGAAGTGGACCAGCTCCCAGAGTAAGTGCTGAGGAGGGGGAGGCGGCATCCAGGCTGAGATGGAGGTGGCCCAAGACAAGTTGCAGCTGGCCAAGCAGGAACCAGTGCATGATGGGAGTCGAGTAATGCATCTCTGAGGCTTCTCTTGCTGGAAGGACAGTTCCAGGAACCCCACCCTGTGGGCCAGCATTACTCTGCCCACTCCCTGGAGACCTCCTGGAATCCCTGCCCAAGCAGCGGCACCAGCAGCTCAGCTTGCTCCCAAGGGGATAGCAGCAGCTCCCTGGAGCTTGGAGGCTGAGTGCTCCTCTGCTGCAGGTGAGGAGATCCCTGGGCATGGGGTGGAGTAAAGAGCTGTTCACGTGTGCCCCCTGGCATTGTTTGAATTCCTGGGGAGATCCCAGCCCAGAAGTCTCACGTGAGCCATGTGAGCTCAATGATGCCAGCAGGAATCGCACAGCTGCCCCATGCAGCAGATATGGGGAGGAGCTGCTGGGAAGTGGGTCCCTGATGCTCTGGGGGTGGGCACATACCACGGATGCTGGGACAGTGCTGGGCCCTCTCTGCCATGGAGGTCTGGGGCAGAGGGGCTCTGTTAGAGGGGCACTGTGGGGCTTTTTCTGCCATGGGCCTTTATGTGAGAGGGGGGAACATTTTAACCCTTCTCTCTCTGCTGTGCCTCTGTCCTTCCCTTTTCTCCCCCAGCAGCAGCAGGCATCACCCTCTCCCCTCCTCTCCCGGATGCAGTGACTCCCAGTGACCAGTTGCAAGAGGAGGAGGAGACAG
Source organism: Chelonoidis abingdonii (assembly GCF_003597395.2). Lineage (NCBI taxonomy): Eukaryota > Metazoa > Chordata > Testudines > Testudinidae > Chelonoidis > Chelonoidis abingdonii. The sequence goes on from NC_133778.1 coordinate 2,906,415, forward strand.
ATCTGACCACGGAGGAAGCTGCCTGGAAGGTTGTCATGGAGCATTTCCAGGGTGGAGGCAAGGTACAAACATTGCCCAGCTAAGTGGGAACTGAGTCCGTCCTGCTCCTAATTCCATCCTAGATCCCTGCAGGGCAGTTTCTTTGGGATGATCCACAAGCCCTAATAGGGACACTTTTATCAACTAGGATGTGGGATCCCCAAAAGGGGACAGTTGGTTGACCCAATCTGGGTTCCCCTCCTTCCACAGGCACTATCCCAATTCCTGACAAGAGGAGGCACTGGTTACAGCAAAGGGGAGATGAGGCTATTCCCAGCCTTCTCCATGGAGGGTGTAATCCCTAGAGCAAGTTTAGATTGCATGGGAGGGGGTGACTCTGGCTAACAGGCTCTCTGTCCTCCTCCCACCCAGCTGGGTTCAGGGTGTGGCTGAGCAGATTCAGTTCCTGGATGCCATTCCCCTCCTCCAGCAACCAACCCCAATGCATTTTCACTGTACAGAAGAGTTGGCAGGACACTCTGGAGCCATCCTGCTCCAAAGCAGCCCTGGCGGAGAGGATCGCAGTGAGTGAAACACAACTCTGAGCGTGTAGGGGGTGAACAGGAGACATGGGATGAGGAGGGGGCCCCGTAGGCCAGGGGGCTGGAGGGAACAGCAGAAAGCAGGGATTCTTGGGGCTGAAGACAGGGCAGCAGAGAAGGGGAAATTCTGGCATAATCAATAGGGGGCAGGTGGGGAATAGTGAGGTTGGAGCGCAGGTGAGGCTGGGGGTAGGGAGGTATGGGGTGTCTCGGAAGGATGCTTGGCAAATTTAAGGAGAAGGAGGAAATTGGGAGGACAGGGCCCAGCAGGATTGGATCCTGTTGTCTGTGGCTGGACACTGGGCAGGCTCCCTTCTGGGAAGCACCCTGGGGTCAGTGGGACCTGAATCTCACATGCTGCTTTGTCACCTTTGAGTCTCCCAGGAGCTGACTGAAGAGCTTCCCTTGGACTCTGCACTCAGCTCCATCCTCTTCAGCTGCATGGTCGCCGTGTGCAACCTCAAGTATCTGGGCCTCCCTCTTAGCTCCCTCAGCCCTGGTGCTGCTCAGGCCCAGAGCCGGGAGTCACTATGCACCTCCATCCTTGAGGTCACCTCCCAGCTATGGCCATTCTCTCCTTTCGCATAGTGGGGGATGGTCCCTCTCTCCTGGCTGGGTTGGGGATTTCACTGCTGTTAGGTATAAGAAGTATAGACTGTTTAATATGTTCAATTAGTTGTTAAATAAGGCATTTATGAAGTAATGTTAAGTAAATTACTGGCTTTCAAATAAGATCCAATATGGAGTATCTGAGCTATTGACCCTTGGACTCCATTTCTGAGAGTGGATTTGTTTACCATTAAGACACAGGTTCAAACCAGTCAAAACCAGTTTTTCCTGCCAAAACCAGCCCACAGCATTCCATCTCCTCAGAACTTTTCCCGCCACAAAAGCGTTATAAGGACTTGTTCAGGGCCTGCGTAGGGCTGTCCACCTCAGCGACAGCACGTACACGGTCGGGTCTTCACAGTGCTTCCGAGCTGAAGAGTGAAGAACACTATCGGTCCCGCCGTGAGATTGAGGAAAAGGAGGTCTGTCATCAACGTTCCTGGCACATCTTATCTGTGGAGGGTACTGCATTCCTGGTGTCCATTATCCCAGAGGGTCTCCTTGCCAGCGACGAAATCCAACCGTCGTCTGGGTGCCCCAGTGCTCCTCCTCAAAGGCTTTAAATCAGCCAGAGAGTGGAAGGTCCTGGGCATCATCCCTGTATATGGGATCCACTGCACCTGAACAGTGGGAAAAGGTTTCTGTATTGGGGCATCATTTATTGTCGTCCAGCTTCCAAGGAAGGGTTTATGGGTCTGAGCTTTAAGCTCCAAAGCCAGTCACTGTTTCATTGTATTAAGTTTGCATTTTCCCCTATTCCTCCCAGTTTTATGTACCTTTACCCTGAATACATATACCTTTGTGTGCCCAGATCACGTTGTCTCCTCTTTATTTTCTTTACACCACACAAGGAGGGAGGCTAAATCCCCTGGTGATAGAGACAGGAGGGAGTTGAGTTTGTATCTTCTGAGAAAAGGGACTTTCTTTTCCTATTTCTCCCCTACCATTTCTAAAGTTTTTTTCCTTTGAAGCGTTACCTTATTCTCCTTGAGGTAACACTGCAGTGATGCTGTGATGGCCTTGGGGAGACGATCACTATAGGGGTCACACAGAAGAGGTAGCAGGGCCCAGTGTGCGTGTGGGACAACGGGAACAGGCTCTAATTCAGCCCTCCCACTGGTGACCTCACTCCCCTGCTTGGTGCCTCAGTTTCCAGTCTGGCCTCTCGGTGCCTACTTCCTCACAGTTTATGCCCCTTTTAGTGCCATTCTGAGCGCTGCACTGGAAACCCTAATACCGGCTTCTGTCTGCTGAAAGCAAAAATACATCCAAAGCTGGAATCGTGCCTCCTGCAGGCCACCACCCATGGCATGTTCACTGTGGGCATGGACAAGGACCCTCACATCCTGGTAGATCCTCCTTCTACTCTCCCATGCAAGGAGCAGAGTGGCCTCTGGGCCCTGCTCTCTCAGCTTGCCGGAGCTGCTGAGATATGGATGTGGTGGACAGAGATGTGAAGAGGCTGGGGGGAGTGCCGCCAAAGCAAAAAAAGAAAAAGGGGGGGGGTCCATCAGTGTACTCCTCCAGCCCCGAGCCAAAATATTGGGACAAATGGTATCCCGACTATACCTCCGTTGGGATACAGGACAAACTGAATATTGGGATGTCTGGTCACCCTAGGGCCTGGGTATGAAGGAAATTCTGCCTGAACCCCATAGAGGCTGCAAAGGAGAGACTAGAAGTTCCACATTTCCATGGTATTCCCCTAGCTGGGACCCCACGGGGCCCCTTGGCCAGGGCAGTCAGTGACATGCAGTGTTCTCCTCCTCCTGCAAGAGATGGAGAGAAAAAGCTGGTCTGTCAAGGTTGGGTCTATGTAAAGGGGAGCGCCTCCTTTTGGCTGCATGTGGAATAGCCATTCACAGCTTACCAGACTGAGTTGGGGTGTGAGAACCTGTGAGATCCAGGGAATGGTCCTGAGAGGAGAGTCATTGTCTCCTCACTGGGTCCTTGGGGAATCAGCCCTTCTCTCCCATGGACACTGAGACTCTGGGAGGATTTTCCACACTGTTACTACCTCCATCCCTCCAAACACTTCAGAGCTGGCCAGAGGTCTTTCTCTTTCCTGACAAGCTGTTCTTCAGTCAGGGGACCAGAGAGAGTGGCACCAGCCCCAAGAGTGAACCTTGTCCAGGTCTACAGACAATGATGAGCTGTGACCAGCAGGACACAGGCAGCATCCTGGGTGCTGCAAACCCCTTGTAAAGCTCTAAGATCAGTGAGTTCCCCCAAACACAGTCTCAGCCCCATGAGGACTCATTCGTACAGAATGTGCACCCACCCTTTGACCATGACCTGCCTCCTTCCTCCACAGCACATTGGCTTCTGGGTATGGTCCAGAGATACTCAGGAGAATCAGGGCCATGAGGACCAGCACCACCCTCCTCCAATACACCAACCTACTCCCAGGATTTGACATAAGTGACCTTTGACCCCCAGACTCCTGACCTCAGGCATAGGCAGTGCTGTCTCCAACAGCCTATGGGATCTGTGGTTGCAGGGGCTGTGGGCTGTGCTGGGCCCTGTAGGGATGCAGTCAGAGCTGGGAATCAGATACACTTGAGGCAAGCTCCTCTTCTCCTGGCTAAGTGGTACCTTGTGGGCCTGTAAAGGACTGCGCTCCACAGCCGCTCCAGCTTGCTTGTGCTTGACCTTGGGCTCTTCTTGTCATGCTGGAGCAGCTGGGGGAATGAGTCACCATGCAGAGCCCTGCCTAGTGCCTGTTCCAGGCTCCATTTGAAGGCAGAGGGAATTAGGGCTCTAGCTCCTCTCCCATGTGTCCCTACACAGGGCCTGGGAGGAGAGAGACTCCTGGCCCAGGAGATACTGGGAGCTGAAGGTGAAATGCTCATGGATTTCCTCTCTCCTCTTCCTTCCACTAGAACTGGTTCAAGTTCTCCCGGATGTGGCATGTCATGGCACAGCTGGATCTCTACATCACAGACCCAGCAAAGGACATCAGCTGGCAGGCCAGGGAGGCGATCTACCAGCTGCTGCTGCACTGGAGCAGCAAACAATCCCCGCTGTGCATTGGGACCCTATAGACATAAGCCCCCCATCTGAGACTGACTCCAGCTAGATGATGAGTTCATCTCTTCCCTCTGCATTAGGGGTGAATGTGAGGAAAAATGCTAATGAAACCAGGTCTCTTACCCCAGAGTCCATCTCTGTCTCCCCACCCTGGGGAAATGACCCCCCCTCTGGGTCTGCCAACTGGGCAGGGGGCAGGAAAGGAGCTGCTGGGAGACATGGAGGGAAAGAAGCCAAAGTGAAGGGAGCGGGCAGTAGCATGGGACAGGGTAGGGTCACCAGGCTGTGGGTGGTGCTAATTGGTACTGAGGGCCAGAGCCTTATCTTAATGGGAGCAGGAGGGTTCAGCATTTGGCCCCATCATTCTAGGGAGCCAATCCCAGAGCCTAAAGACTGTAGAGGCCACATGATTCCTGTGATGGACAGACTAGACCCCCCTGGATACTCCACCCCTGGAAGGAGCCTTGCTCTTCCATTGGGCCATGAATGCAGCAAAGGACCCGATCACTGAGCTGCCACCAATGGGAATGGAAGGAAACAGGCACCAAAACTGGAACAACAAATCAGATCCATGTCTGTCTGTCCCCCGGGGCTGACCATCCAAGAGGCCGGAGAGCTGTGGAGCAAGGATGGGCTCCAGGAGAGCTGGCTCCTGACCTACATAAACATGGCCAGGATGGGGCAGGTGAGGGCACTTAGCCAGGGAATTGCATGAGCTCAGCACAGGAGCTCCCTGCAGCAGCTGCATCCTGGATCCAGGACAAGAGCTTGCTACTCATTCCCAGCTTGTGGAGTTCCTCTTTCAGCCCTGGGAGGAAGCTGGTGCTGAAGTATCAGAATTGGAGCCTTCCTAATGGCTGAGGTTTGTGTGTTACATGAATTCACAGCTATGTGTCATAAAGACAGTCCTTTGGAGCATGAGTTAACACAGGATTGTACCTCTAGGGACTCGGGTCCTAGCACTGTCTCCCTGGCTGATACCCAAATATCTGAGTAGGGAATCATTACTGCCCCATAGGAAAGGCCCATGGGAATGGGACCTGACAGAGTCACCTTGCCCTTGTCAGACTGAAATTTTGATTCCCGGTGGAACAAACCCATGAGCTGCAGATGCCAGACTGTTACTGGAGAAATTACTCATGAAAGGGCACTCAAATCTTGGCTGTTGGCTCCAAAAGCCCCAGGCCTCTAGTGACTGAGCTCCAGGAGATCTCACTCCTGGGAGCAGAGTTAAGTCCTATATGGTCTCTGTGAGCTCCACTCTGGAGCATGCCATGCTCTCACACAGATACATTCCTAATATGGCATGGGCCTTGCAGTGAGTCCTGCTCCAGAAAGAGCCATTAGAGCCTTTTGTAACCTCTGGGCCCAGGACCTGTCAATGAAGGGTCTTCCCTGAGTCCTGGGACCCCAAAGAGCCTTCAGGATGTGGAGTTTAGATGCTGCTTGTATTTTTAGAACTGGGAGCACTGGCTGTTGGGAGTCTGAAAGGACAGGAAACAGGAAGGAGGGGGGAGGAGTTGGGGAGGCAGAGTGGGAGTTACAGAGGGTGCAGCAGCAGATTAGTAAAGAGATTTCCACTGTAAAAATAAAGTCCTGTTGAAAGTTTGTTAGCACCTTGCCTGGTTGATACAACATAGGAGAATTAGCTGCCTTGGCCACAGTGGAACTTTACATGTCCTGTAAGGAAGTTATGGGGTGATACCCTTCCAGCTTGAGGATGTGGAGCTGAGCTCTGGGCATACGCAGAGAAGGCGTCCTGGGACCTGGACAATGTTGTTGCCTGCAGGATGTTTCAACAATAACCACAGGTAAAGATCATGCTTTTTATACATCTTCACTGATACCCTTTTCTGCTTTTCAACTCTACTTGCTCCAGGACAAACCAACCCCTCATCTCCCAGACTCCTGATTTCCTGCCATATGATGGCAGAGTGATATGCATGCTTTGCCCCCACCCCCACCATTTTCGTAGGGGAATTTCCCTAGAGTAGTGGAGAAATGTTCTCTCCTCATAGAACCAACCCCTCACTTGTTCTACCAATACTGGCCTCATCTGAGCAGGTTTGTTTACCTGAGAGTGGGGTCATCTTCAGAAAGTCCTTTGTGTGTGGAGGTGGGGGCAGAGACTGAAGCTTCAGTACTTTTCCCTGGAGAATACCAACCTTTCTTTCTTTGGTCTATCTAGGGTCCACCATCCAGCGTGAAAACAAACACCTGATGGGAGCTGATGGATTGTCTTTGTGTCATGTCCTCATGTGGGTTTGTGATCACCTGCTGCCCCTCCAGTGAGCAGCAGACACACACGTTTAATGACTCCTTATCTTATACCAGTTCTATCATCCAGTAGTCACAGCTTGTCTCCTTTAGAGTTAAAAGGTTTTAGGCTTTTGCCCCCAGCAACTGGAAAACCCAGAAATACACTTTTGCATGTGGTAATTATTATGTAGGGTCACTTTGGGAAGTTGCAGTCGGGGTCAAAATAACTTAGTAGCACAGGCCAGGATTAGTTTTAGAGTTAGTGAAAATAACAGATCTTGTTTATTACACTAGGATTAAATATAATCTACCATGGAACTGGAAGCATGAAAGAGATACTTTTATTCACAGAAACCAGTTTTAAGAGTAGCTTGAGCTTCTTAATTATTTACAAATAGGCATACATTTTGTACTGTGACCTATCTGTCGGTGTATTGTGACCTATCCTTGTGGTGGGTTACTGGGATGGCTTTGGGAGTCCCTCACTCTTTCAGAGAACTTTCTCTCCTCTAGAACTCCCCATGATCTGTCTATGTGAGGAGCAGTTGAGGCTAGGGACACCAAGCTGAGCTCTCTTAAGGTTCCCTCCTCAAAGCTCTACTAACCCTTTTTAAGTTTGCCAACCTCTCCAGGCAAGTCTAACTGACCCTGTTCCCTGTCACCATACCTAGATTTCCCTTTCTCTTGAGATCCAATCTCTAACTGTCACAATGACCAAACTGCCTAGAGGTTCCAACCCCCCCTTAGCAGTTCCTTCACACTTTCCCCCTTTCCTGGATGACCATCTCAAGCTTGCACCCAATGCTGAGATGTTTCCATAATGCCCCTAGCATTCCTGCCATGACAGTCCATCTGCTTTTGCATTCTTTGCTGCTTTCTGGTGCTGTATGATAAAGGAGTATTGATGCAGGACTACGCTCCATTGTAAGAGATTTGCATTATCCCTGCATACCCAGTGCAACCATGATAGTGAGTTATGCTCTGTCATCACTATGAACTGCCTCCCATACAAATATCTCATTAACTTCTTTAGTGCCTATACAGTGCCTAAGCATTCATTTTCTACAATGGCATATGCCTCCTCTCACAGTTGAAACTTTCTGCTCAAGTAAACCACTGGGTGCTTCCTCTCCCTAGAATTTATTTGATTGAGAACTGCCCTCAGCCCAAACTTAGATGCATTTAAGTGTACACAAATTGTTGAGTATAGTCCAGAGTGTATAGTGCTGGAGCATGGCAGATATACAAAAAGATATTCAAAAGCCTTGTCACAATTCCCTGTCTGTACAACTGTATCAGGCATTCTCTTTTTAGCAAGGTCTCAGGGGTGCTGGCAGTTACCTCTGACACCAGACTACTGTGACAAATACGAGTTCCTTGTATTGACTTTTGGCCTAAAAAATGGACCCAAGATATTTCAGAGAATGGTAAATCGAATTCTGGAAGGGACATCAGGCTTCACAGCAGTCTGTATGGATGCATTGCCATATTTAGTGATACGTAGGGTGAACACCTGAACCACATCAAACAAGTATTACAGAGGATACGAATGACAGGACTCTCAATCAAAGCCAGCAAGTGCCAGCTTGGAAGGTCTGAGGTGTCTTATTTGGGACTTAGCATGAGCAGCAGAAAGCTAAGCCTGGAATCTGCAAAGGTGCAGGTGATCCAGGAGTGAGCAGGGCCCAGAACAAAGCGGTAGGTGAGGGCATTTCTAGGGACTGCATGATCCTGGGAGGGGTGTCCAGGGTGTTCTCATCTAGGCCTAGGAGAACTTCAGGGATCCAGCATAAGATAACAAGAGTCTCAAATGCCTAGACATCCACTGTTCTTGGTTCACCTAGGAAACCTTGACTCACTCACTCCCCTGCTTTTTGAATTTTCACACATTCCAGCTGTCCCTATTGCTGGTCAATCAAGTAAACGGTCCTTTCAACTGTTATATTCACATTCTCAGTGGTCACTGGCCAAGTCAGTTAACCAGACCTTCCAACTGTCATACTGAAAGTCCCTGACCCCTTCAGGCCTGACCGCTACCTCAGGAAATTTGCTTGACTCATCCACTAAGTTTCTCTGTTAGGATCACCTCAGACTGAGTGTTTGCTAACTTTTCCAGCCAGAACCTTTTGCTTTCACTTTCTCCTTTCTGTCAGAACTTCCCCTCCTGATATAATCCTGTTCCTGGCAGCGATAATCCACCAGCTTTCTGTGGTGAAATTGTTTCCTGACATGAAATCTCCCCTGACAATGTTGTCACACCACTGACCCCAAAAAATTAAAACACAACCTCACACAAGTATCTACAGGTCCAGTATATGACCCCTCTGGTGAACAGCTGACTCATATATATTTGGTGATTCCATCCGGTACCATTTCTGCCACCATCCAGTATTCATGCCTTGTCTCTTTTAGATTTGGAGTTAAAAGGTTTTAGGCTTTTGTCCCCAGGAACTGGAAAACCCAGAGATAAACTCTTGCATGTGATAATTATTATGTAGTGTCACTTTGGGAAGATGCAGTCAGGAGTCTAACTTAGCAGCACAGACTAGGATTAGTTTTAGTGAAAATAACAGCTCATGTTTATTATGCTAGGACTAAATATAATCTACCATGGAACTGGAAGCATGAAAGAAATACTTGTATTCAGAGAATTCGCTCATATTACTCTGTTTGTTTTAAGACTAGCTTGAACTTCTTTATTATTTACAAATATTCATGTCTGATGTCACCTCTCAGCACCAACCCTTGCTACTGGGGTGCTGGGATGGCCTTGGAAGTCCCTCACTTTCTCTGAGGAATCACTCCCTTCCAAAGCCCACCACAATTGACCTCTATGGGGAGCATCTGGGGCTCAGGACCCCAAACTGAGCTCTCCTCAGAGCTCTGCCATCCCTTCTTAAGTTAGCTCCCCTTTTCAGGCAAGTCCCAGCCAGACCTTTTGTCTGACCTTCTGGCTCTCTGTGCCCTTTAAGGCCCTGTCACGTTCCCAGGTCTCCCCCTCTTGAGAGAGGTGCATTCCCCTCATTGAGGAGCTTTAAATCAGCACTGGGGTTTCTGTAGAAGATCTGCCCTAGGCACTGTGTTTGGGCCTGTGCTCTGCAGGAGCGCAGGATCACAATGGCTGCCACTGGCTTGGGAGTTATGAATCTCTGAGGGCTGCTCTCCAACTGTCATCTTCAGCCAACTCCCCAGAGACTCCACCCCCTCTGGTGGTGTCACCAGCCTCCGCAGTTCTTGTCTATTGGTTTGATGTTTTCAAATCCTGTTGAGCGGTTGCTGGTATTGCAGCCTGCACCCCACTGCTCAGCTGGCAGCCTCCACCCAGGCAATCAGCCCTTCTGGTCTGGTTGCTCTGGACACACTGAAGAATATGATGTGCTTTTTGTATATCCCTTTGCTGCAGGAGTGAGATAAAAGCACATTTCCCCTCCCCATTAGAGAGAGGGTGCGGGTTTCTTCTGCAAAGAGTTCTCATAGCAATCACTCCCGTGCTTGTCAGTGCCTGCTCTCATGACAATTTATTAAGCTTCTGCAATGAAATTTAATTGGCATACTTTACATCAGGGTTGCTTTTGGTATGAATATATTGCAGCCTATAAAAATCCTCAGCCCTTTTTGTCTCAAGCCCCTGAGAGTCAGTGACAGTGACAGTACAGCTCTGAACAGTGCACTTTGTAGTGCTAGCGGCCATCTTGCTCCTGGGTTGCTATGGCAACACAAAGACCCAGACCTGGCATAAACAGATTTTGTAGCACACAGGAGATCGTATGCACTGGATCAGAAGTGTGTGGAATTTGTAATCTGTAGATGTAAAATTCTCCCCACACATATAAGAGAAAAAATGAAGCAGGCTAGAAAGGCATAGAATCATAGATTCTAAGGCCAGAAGGGACTACTGTGATCATCTAGTCTACCCTCCTGCATAGCACAAGACATAGACCTTTCCTAAAATAATTCCCAGAGCAGATCTTTAAAAATAAACATCCAATCTTGAATGAAAAATGGTCAGTGATGGCAAATCTACAATTCTTGGTAAATTGTTCTAATGGTTAATTACTCTCACCATTAGAAATATACACCCTATTTCCAGTCTGAATTTGTCTAGCTTCAGCTTCCAGCCATTGGATTGTATTATACCTTTCTCTGCAAGACAGAAGAACTCTTTATTAAATACCTGTGCCCCATATAGATACACCGGACTCTCGCTAGAACATGGGATTTGAGATCCATGCGTTAACGTGGGGACCATGTTATAGTGGGGACCATGTTAAAATGACTTGCAATTAAAGTAATTACATCTGGGATCCATGGCCGTGACTGGGTTATATGTGAATTCGCACTAAATAGATGTGTGTTCTAGGGAGGGTCCGGTGTACTTATATGGTTCACTGTTGGGGCATCTATTTTTCAGATCCATAGTCCAAAGGCTCGGCTGAGGATATATCTGTATTACGCACCACATAGTCTACATCTCTCCCACTTCAATGGTGAGTGTACCTCCCTACCTTTCAAGCTGTTGGTATGTGACACCAGCAATCAGAACATGCGACACCTATATTTTGTTGTGTGTTGCACCATCACAGACCAATTATAATTTTAAAAAAATATATAAACCTTGTTTTAAAGGATATTTTTAAAAAAGAAACATGGGGTTATTGAATTCACACGGTGAGAACTGAAAAAAATAATTCACTCACATGCAACTATAAAAACACACGAAGGTCAGCAGCAGGAGTTGAAGTCTGGCACTTCAAATCCTCAGGGATTTGGGAGAATGGAGGGCAGATTTTGGATCTATGCATGAGCACATTTATAAACTATTTGTAGACAATCTTTTGCTCAGAGCTGTACTGTACAAGTTCAGGACCTCTGAGAGAATACAGACAAAAAAGAGAGCTATATTTGTGAGTACAGTGTATTTTGTTTAGGTGTCTGGAGCATTTTTGTCAGCCAAATCTATTATGATGTATACTGGACCAGTCTGCTCTCCTTCATTTGCAAAATACATCTTTAAAAAAAGGCAAAATGTATTACTTGTAGCCTTTCAATGAAGCGATGAGAGTTCACAAGAAAAGCTGTGATAGCCAACAGGTCACCCAGCCTTGACATTCCTGCCATTTCTAAGGTAAAACACAAGCAGAAATTCCCCAGCAAGTTTTCCCTTTTTTAAAAAAAATCATTTATCCATCACAAAGGAGCAAAAAAGGGCATACTCCCCTCCCCCCATTTAAAAAAAAAACCCACAAAACTCTTTGCAGGTTACTTTTAAATATACCTGTCAGTGTGAAGATCAATATCCTCCCCAATTGAGGGGGGGGGGGGTGCGGAATCATTGAGTCTTGTGATATTGCCAAAAGATTGGCACTTATGACAAAAACAAGCTACAAAGGAGAAATGGCTGTTTTTAAAGACAGTGCCCCAGTTTTTGCTTTCCAGACACTGTTGTTATGGTACATTCAGTGTGGGGGGGCTTGTTTGATAACCAGCGTTTTCATATCAAGCATGTAAATAAATATATACTGAATCAGCTGACACTCAGCCTAGCCCACAGATGGCCAGGGCAATAACAGGATGATCATCCAGGGTGATTCTAGACACAGCCATGTCCTGAACTGAAACTCTCAGATTTATGAGTGCTGTAAACGCTGGAGATATTCAGATCTTAATTCAAACCATGGCTCTTACAGTCCCAATCCTATAACTAGATTTGTGTGGGAGGCCTGTCCATATCCCTCCTCTCATCCTCTTACAGAATCTTTACTGGGAAACACTTTTCCCTGTAGTCTGCTAACTGCTGAAGATTTCTGTAGAAACCACTTCAAATTGCAAAGAAACAGCAGAGAGCAAACTGAACAACAGGGTTGAGGAGACTCACTAGTTTGTATTACTGAATAGTTGCTGGCAAGAGGTAGCTGAGTACTGAAATACAGATCTCCTCTGGTATTAGACATCATCTCCTATTTCTAGTGTCAAGGCTGGGTAAGGCTGACTTTTGTCAATTTCTTACCTTTGGTACTTAGACTGCCAGCCACCTCAAGTTTAGGCCTATTTTATGGCTGGGGAACTGAGGCACAGAGAGGCTAAGTGACTTGCCTATACAGGGCACAAACTGAAACCCGGGTACCCTGGTCAGTGCCCTAACCACCAGATCATTCTTCTTCTCTTTAGGTTATTAGTGGTATCACAAAAGCAGCCCCACCCCTCTCTGTTGGCCTGCAGTAGCAGTGTAAAGCACCCAAACCAACACAAAGTGTGCACTCATCAGCATCTTGGCCCAGTGCTGCTATAGCCCCAAGTGATAAAAAAGATGCTCAAGAAACATAAACAGGAAAATCTTCCAGCCCCTCTAAACTTCAGGTAAATTCAGACTCAAATATGATCTGAATTTCATTGCTTAGTTCTTTCTCTGCTGACTTCTGTGGGTTAGGAATAAAGTTCAGGTGGTTCTGCGATATGCACATTTTGCCCATTATCAACCCCCTGAGCCAACTATGGTTCCTTGTGGCTAAGCCTGACATGGTGTGACAAAATGGGATTTTTTCAGAATGTTTTGTATGGATACTATGTGTACCTCTGTCACAGAAGACTATGGCCGCTCCAATTGCCTGGACATTTGGTACCTAGCAACTAACCAGCATGGATGGCCGACACCTGTGGGAAGCCAGCCTGTTGTGACCAGCTGAAGAACAAAAGACTGAGGAGGGGCAGTTAAGTGTGGGCTGCTGGAAGCAGTACATGATTCTGGACTGGGACTAGAGAGGGCTCTGGTCTGATCCAGAAGGGCTTTGCTGTAACTTTCCATTCTTTCTGTTACCTAAGCACTTTCTATGCTGTGTTCCCTTCCAGATATCTAATAACCCTTCTGTTTTTACAATGCTGGCTGAGAGTCACCAGAGTAAGGAAGTTGGGATGCATTGCCCCCTTTGGGTGTGTAAGTCTCCCTCAGGTGTCCAGCTCAGGTGGATGTGCTGCAGGGAGCTCATGGCATGAAACAGGAGTGCTGAAGGTTTGGTCCCAGGAGGCGGTGAAGCCAAGGGGCTTACCCCAGCGAGAGTATGACCCTAAGGGGTCTGATACACTTGGGGCGGGGGGTATCTTCCCAAGGACTGTTCCAGAGCTGTGGGAGAGCACCGGACCTGGGGAGCCATGACACGTAGTCTAATGTCTAAGCAGAGATCTGGAAAAGAAATTTTTAGTTCTAATCCCAGCTCTGAATCTTATTTGATGCATGGCCTTGAGCAAGTCATATAATGGCCATATGTTTCAGCTTCCTTATCTTTAAATTAGGAATACATAACTGTCTGCAGCTAAGATACTGGATGAGGCCCCTGAAGGTCTATGTTCAATTCCTGGCTCTGCTACTGACTTAAATCAATGCTGCCAGGGACTGGACTGGGGCCATAAAGAGAGGATGACATGGGTTACAAGGGATGCTCTGAATGCATGTCAGCATGGCATGGGATGGGGATTATGTTTTCACTTGTGGTTAGGGTCCATCTGTGCATTATCCTACTGCTTGGTAGGCTCTGAGTGCACTGTGCTTTGTATATGCTGGGCACTCAATAAGCATGAAATGTTACTCACTATGGTACTACAGTGGGGGTACTTTTCTGATGCCTGTTGCAACTGTGAGGTCACTGGACTGGACTTCTGCTCCCTTTCACCCATCCTACCTGCAGGTTTCAGGTAGTACTTCATTTGAGAGCTACAGCACTGGCCCAAAATGGTAAATTCCATTAGTGCAAGCCCATTTTGCTCTACACTAGCGGGGCTACATTAGAGCAATGTGCACGAATACTGCTGCACTGATGTAGTCACACTAGTGCAAATACCTCCAGTTTAGATAAACCCTCTTTGCTGACAGATCACTTGGTACTGTAAAACGGTTTTCAGACACCAGAATGCAAGCTCAGCACTCCTCCAGGCTAAGCCATGACTCCTTTGCTTTGAACAACAAGGGGATTGTCAAATGGGAAAAAATGTCAATATTAAAAAGGGCTGCACCTGCTGCTCAGAGCAGACACATTACAGAACAATTCCTTTGCAGGCTGGGGAACAATTAGTATCCAATTAGAACTGGGGATGACATCACCATCCAATTTAAACTACTTAAACTGAGAGTGAACCAGCAAAAAGGGTGGGTGGGATTCAAACAGAACGTGAATCCTTCTGCTGCTAGCCCTCTGTTATCCTAGCTATGCTCTCATCATCCATAGATTTTGGAATGTTAAGATGTATTTAAGCTTACCTGAAAGTGTCAACTCCTGCCTAGAGATTAATCATTGCTAGACTTTGATGCACTAATGCTGGTTCTCTCCTGGTTTTGCGGAGGGAGTTGAAGGTGGAGACTGACCATCTTTGCTTAAGAAGGCACTACTACAACTCACTGATAAGCCAAAGGCCTTGCCGCAGAACTACATGGCAGAACTGAGCACCCTGTCTCTGCTGGGATCCTAGCCATTGCCTGGCAGACAGCAATGAACTATGGGTGCCCCTCATACGCGGCTCATTCCTTTGCCGTGAATTCCAGGGCAATGGGCATCAACAGCAATTCTAAAATGGCCTCTTCTGGGCTTGAGCCCCAGTGGTGGCAGGGGTTTTGCCATGGCCTCACCTGAGCCCCAATCCTTTCTGGCTTCAGGAACTTTGTCCCTGCTTCTCCTGGGTGTGATCACCCCAGGAAGCAGAGATTCTGACATGGCCTCTGTGACTCAAGAACCTCTTTGTCCCAACTGGCAGAGGGCATAGGAAGGCACAGAGCTTTACAGGTCTTCCCTGGGTCAAATGGTGGCATGTAAGGACTACCAAGAACCAGTAGCCTACTGGTCATCATCATCATGAAGCATCTATACTGGAATTTGTGTTCTTAAAGACTTGAAAAGTCACCAGCAGATGACAGGCCTTAGATTCTGTTCAGGTGGTGGGCAGGAGGGAGGGGTAGGAGACATTAATCTTTATCTGCTTGCGGTGTATTGTGTCTCATAATGTCAGTCTATTTGCGTATGGAGAAACCAGCTAATCAAGACTTCATAATCAACAAGGGATGATAAAATCTACGGGAAGGCATGCACAGCAGGGGGGTGTCTGATTTATGAATAAAGAACAAAGGACTATTTTGATATATCTGGGGTTGCAAAGAGTCTCCTTCACCTAGGAGCAAGCTGGCAGTGTGTTTGCCACATGAATGGAAAGTCACAGCCAACCCATAAGGCTCTTTGGGTGAACAATATTTAGTTAGACATGAAAGTATCTTGTCAATTAAGTCTAATCTCTAGAATGCATGTTAGGCTTTTATTTTACATATAACCTTTTGTTTCCAATTACTTTGACTTGCTATTATCTGAATCTCTATTCTTTGTTAAATAAACGTATGCTTCTTTTCGCTAAAACAATATCTAAAGGCTATGAGTTGAGTGGATTGGTGATCTGAGGTCAAACTGGTCAGCTGGGGTGTATTATTCCTTTGAGAATAGCAGATCTGTGAATTCTGGGAGTGTCCAGTGGAACAGGGACTGGGCAGGTCAGGGGATGCTCAAGCAACGTGCCTATTGCTTCCCTGCAGAGGGACAGCAGTTTGCTCACAGGGCTGGAGCTGGATCAAGGCCTGGTCTACACTACGCGTTTAAATCGATTTAAAGAGCGTTAAATCGATTTAACGCTGTACCCGTCCACACTACAATGCTCTTTATATCGATATAAAGGGCTCTTTAAATCGATTTCTGTACTCCA
>NC_133778.1:2924387-2955291 GCF_003597395.2 Chelonoidis abingdonii
TTAGCCTCGGACCATGGACGCACAACGCCGAATTACTGTGCCTAGTGTGGCCGCATGAAATCGAATTTATAATATCAGTTTTATAAAACCGATTTTAGCTAATTCGATATTATCCCATAGTGTAGACGTGGCCCAAGTGACCCCAGCTGGTTGGGCCTGAGACTCCTTCTACTGGCACAGCTCCCTGTTTTGTGATGTGAGGTGTGCTCAGCCCATTGTGCTGCACCGGGTCGCTCCAAGGGTGAAATGTGTCAGAATGTGCTGCAGGATTTATTTCCTCAGCCAGTGGCTGATCAGCCACATTATCAGGATTGAAATGCAGCCTGATAATGTGGACAGACAGATCCAGCTCTGCTCCTACACAGCTGCCCCCGTATTATCCTGTAAGTAATGTGCAGTGGCTATGTCTATGTCCATTGGAACATGGCAGACAATTTATTGCGGGCCATGCAAACAGTAACACTGAGTGATAATTCCCCAAGCAGCAGAGGATTTGCTGCATCTCCCTGTGACAGAAGTGATAATAGATTCCACAGCTGAGTCTCTCAGGCAAGTCTTGCCTAGAGAGAATGGGAAGGAGGGGGCGGTTGCTAAGGCTTCAAGTCAGTGGAACAAAGCAGAGGACACAGAGGGCAACAATGAAATGAAATCACCAGATGCGCAATGTCTTTCCATATTTCTGTTCTGGCACCTGGCCCTGGGGAATGCACACATCCCCCACTTCGGACATTATGCTTGTGCTGGTTTAGTTAAACTGTTTCCACGAAACTGATGCTAATCCCCGGGCGTAGACTCTTAGGCTATGTCTACACTATGGATACTGTATTGGGCCTAGTTCTGTCAGCACAGCTGTGCCAGGATAACCCCATAATGGAGAGGCAGCCTGCACTGATGGCAGGGTGTTTTCCATCGGTGTAGGAACACTGCCTCCCTGAACAAAGTAAGCTACATCTATGGAAGCATTCTTCTATCGACATAGCTGCATCTCCATTTCGGGCTAAAGGGACATAGATGTGTTGGTCAAGGCTGTTTTTTTTCATGCCTGTAGCTCTGCTGACCTAACTTTTAGGTATAGACCAAGCCTGAGCCTTCGTCTATCATTGATTTAATGTAAAGGGTTCGTCAGTGAACATAGCGTGCGTCAATCCTGCCATTATGGGGTGTGATTGCAGTTTGAGTAGACATACCTTTATCTAGCTAACTCAGGTACCAGGACAGGGAAGTTACCAGTATGGCCACATGCACTCCAATTGCACCCCTAGGTATAGGCTGTTACAAATCACAATGTGGCCATGTTGAGCTCAGTTGAAGGGTGGTTCCTGACGTTGGCAATTCTTTTGGAGCTAGGTTTTCTCACCATACACCTCTACCCTGATATAAGGTGACCCAATATAACAAGACTTCGGATATAACGTGGTAAAGCAGTGCTCTGGGGGGGCAGGGTGGATCAAAGCAAGTTTGATATAACACCGTTTCACCTATAATGTGGTAAGATTTTTCTGGCTCCTGAGGACAATGTTATGCGGGGTAGAGGTGTACTTAGAAAAGTATAACTAAACCAAAAGAGTATATCCACACCACTTTGCCTAAACTGGCTCAAGCGCCCTTTCCCCGTGAAGCATAGTGTCCACACAGCACTGCTTTTTTTTCAAAATAAGTGCAGTGACTTCTGTGCTGGCATCCTAGGATGCAAAGTCGCTGTTAGGCTCTGCATTCTGGGCTTTTTCTCAATGCATTATGGGGTGGCTACTGGATTGAACTGGAATTCTGAGACTTGGTTCAAGCTTGCAAATGCCTGAGGCCTTTCCCAATATCTCATAATTCTTCTTGGTTTTGTGCACTGCATTGCATTGAACTGACTTCAGCTAAACTGGCATTCACTTGGTTTAAACTGAAATAAGAGAATTCACGCAGCTTTCTGCACTGGCTTAGTTAGGCCAGTTTAAAATAATGTCTTATATTGAACCTGTGCAATTCTGCATGTGGACAGGTACTTGAAAAAGAATGCAGTAGAAAAATAAAGTGCACTGACTCTGTTTTGGTTTGAAGCACAAAACTGTGGTGTGGGTTAATCAGGAGCAGATGAGGCGATAATGTGAAACACTGACATATAGTTTGAAACTGTTGGCTAATTCAGGAGCTGTAAATCACACTCTGAAGCCACATAATCACACACGCTTCCTCTCTCTCTCGCTCTCTCTCTCTCTCAATCTCACTTCCACAGATGCATATGGCAAGCTTTACTGGCCCCTGAAATGGGTATTTGGCACAGCATTGGCACGCTCAGTGTAGAGTTATAGGTTGTAAGTAAGATTGGTATTGGCCGGAGCAGTAAAATTGACATCAGATTTGTTAGAGCTTTTACAGACATCTTGCTGTTCAGTCAGGTGGGACTAATTTCTGTTTCTTTGAGAACTTCAGAAAAATACTCAGCCAAATGCTGATGCTCTTAGTCCTTCCTCAGGCAAAACCTCCACTAGCCGCAACAGGCGTTATGCCATTTTAAGGACTGATTGAAGATTAGGGGTCAATACTGCAGAAGTGGCAGGAGATGGATATGTTAACAAAGGATCAGGCCTAGGGGCCTGTGTCCACAAACCAGTGAGCCAAGCTACTGACACTATTGTCTCTGTGTGCTGTATTGTATTTTCTTTTCCTATGGGGCATAGTCAGTGTCAGTCCTTTAATCTTTCTTTGGCCTCATGGTGTTTAACTAGGCCTTTCTCTTAAAAGGGCAAAGATGGTAGATGTGGGTGACAAGTCATTTAATCTCTCTGCACCTTAGTCCCCAGTCTGTGAAATGGGGATAATAAAAATACTTCCGTTGGCCATTCAGAGTGTAAGCAACTTGGGGAAAGGAACTGGCTCTTGCTTTGTATTTGTACAGCACCCGCCACAATGGAGCCTTCATGTGGCAGAGGCCTCCTGCTGCTAATGCACTCCATAGGATCAGCACCCTGTGGTTCTGCAGTTGTGGAAATGGTCATTTCCAGGGATGCTGCAGAGTTGGTTTCTGCCTCTCTGTGCCCTACCAGACCCCAGTTGTTGTCGGGTGGAATCAAACTTGGGATCTAAATGTGTGAGCCTCTACTGCATGAACTAAAAGCCCTGTGGTTAGTTAAGGCTGTAGCAGACTCATTAATCTCTAAGTGATCTCGGAGTCACTGGAGGGGGGCAGAGCACCACACCCAGGAGTTGTGTGGGTTACACTAGCACTTGCTTCTTGAGCTTCTCCCCCACAAGGGCGAGTTAAATGGATGACACCGAAAGCTCTTGACACTGTCCCATGGGCCCAGGCAGCCGGCGCTCAGAGCTGGCACTCCCTTTGCAAGCAAAAAGAGTCAGACATGTAAGATGACAGGCCTGGCTGCCTGAAGAACAGTCCAGCCACAGAGCCTATCGCACTGGATGAAAAATCCACCTACAATCCTTTGGGACAGCAGCCTCGCTCCCTGGCTCCTGGCCATCATGCTATTGTCCCAAAAGTCCAGCTCAGCACTTCCTTCTCCCACACGTGCCAGGGAGCAGGGATCTTATAGCGAGCTTCTGTGGTGCCTCTCTCTGGGCTTGTCTCCCAAGGGATCCCATGCAGCCCAGCCCAGCCACTTCTGGCTAGCTCAAGCTAACAATGGGAAGGGGCCTATGGGTATATTTCAGCAATGCCACCTCCAGGCAATCAAAATTCATGAGTCAGAACTGAAAAAAAAAATCACAACCCCAACCATGAGAACTAGAGACTTACTTATTTCTTTAAAAGAAATCCAAAATTCTCCCCTAATCACCTGACTTCAGGAGCTGGGGTTTTAAGAACAACAAGAATTATTGCGAGATTTATGTTAACACTGTGAGTGTGGATGCTCCGGTTGGTCCGCTGCTCAAATCTTGTATTGAATCCCAGTGCCTTATGGGAAAAGTAAAGGCAGCTACCCCACCCTGCATTGACATGGCATAGAGCACAGAATGGAGGCCAGAATCTGCAAGCATGCTTGGCCTGTAGAAGCATAGCCACATTTCCAAAGAGCTCAGATCTTTTAGAGCCTTAAGTAACAGTCTAGATTTCCAGAAGAATCTAACACATTGGGTGTGGAGCCCTCTTTTCTAGCTCAGATAGTGAGTGAGTGCTGGGCACTTGAAAATCTAGCCCTGAGCTCTTTTGAAGAGCTACCTCCATGTGTTTATGGGATATTTTTGATAGGTCTTTTAACCTGACCTAACCCTTATGCCTTCTTGACTATCATCAAACAAGGTACTCCGCTTGGAAGTGTTACAGCTCACTGTAACATAACCCTCTGGGGAACCATCTGATAAAACACAGAGAGGCCACATGGCCCCACAAAGAGGGTGCTGCCCCAGCTTATGAGAGATGTGGGTTCAATGCCTTGCTCTATGAGAATTCCTGTGCCACCTCAGGCAAGTCACTTAACCTCTCCTTGCTTCAGCTTCCCATCTGTAAAATGGGAATAATCACAGTGCCCTGCCTCTGATGGGTGTTGTGGTGGTCAATACATTAAAGATTATCAGGCGCTCAGATACTACAGGAATAGCACCAGAGAAGTGCCATAGAAAGCTGACTTTGTAGACTTTCTGCCCACATACCCTGCTGTCAGTGGCAGACTGGTATGCACAAAGATTTGTCGCTTAAGGATGTTTTTTCAAAGGATATGTAGCAGAGTTAGGGCACTGTGAAAATTCCACCCTTAAATGCTACAAGTCTCATGAGGGGGAATTCTTAGAACTTTTTACCTTAAGCTCGTATACATAGGTTTTAATTTCTGAAGCCCGGGCACTGAGGCCTGCAGCTGGGACACTCATTTTGGCAGCTGGCTGCTAGCTATTCCAATTTGAGGAAGGTGAGTGCTAAATTTGACATATCATATGTGGCACTGGCATCTAACATAGCTGCCCCAGTTTGCACATCTGGCTCCTCATCATTGTGCAGTCAGCTCCAGTAGTAGGTTGCCTCAAACCTCATTGCAGAATGACAACTTTCACCTTGGAAAATTACGTGAACAAAGGCAGAACTCTCTTCTTTTGTCTGTGCTGCTCACATCAAGCAAATGTTTTGTTCTTCCCATGAAATTTCATGAGCTGAGGAGAAAAAAAAAAGCCAGACCCAGCCAGAGCAGCGATGCAAATATAATACCAAAACATGATGCTTTTCTGAACAACCCAACCTAGTATATCAAGAATCTTGTGTCCTCTTGTCTGTCAGTGTTATCTGTGATGGGCTTCTGGGTTTTGCTTTGCCTCAGTGTCTTGGCAAAGCCAAATTATTTCACAGCATTTGCCAAGATTTTTCGTCTGCAAAGTTTCTCCTTTGGCCACTAAATCTCCATATTTTTGGAAGAATTTTTCATTTCCACACAGCTGCTGCTCTGACTCAGTCTGTGGATCAGCTGAAAGGTGGCCTGACCAGCCGAAGGCCTTGATTTGGTCTCCAGGCATCAGAAATTATTAAATAGGGCTGAGCTGTGGGATAAGCAAAGAATATAGCTAACATCTAGTTACTCCAGTGAGGAGAGCATTAGGGATGCCGTAGCTTAGCTATCTGCTTCTCATTATACAGGCAGGGTTTGGGATATCCTGAGGTTCCAGATGGATTAATAGTATTTATACCATGGTAGAAAGGCTCCAGCCAAGATAAGGGCTCCATTGTGCTAGGTGCTATGCATATATATAGCAAGAGATAGTCCCTACTCCAAAGCTATAATATAATACCAAACCTTGGGGGGTAGGGATAGCTCAGTGGTTTGAGCATTGGCCTACTAAACGCAGGGTTGTGAGTTCAATCCTTGAGAGGGCCATTTAAGGAAGTGGGGTAAAAATCTGGGGATTGTTCCTCCTTTGAGCGGGGGGTTGGATTAGATGCCCTCCTGAGATCCCTTCCAACCTTGATATTCTATGGAAAAAACAGAATGTCATTATCTTCTCATGACAGATGGGATATAAAGGCATGTAGGTGTTGCTGCACTCAGCATCACAAGGCCTAAGTGAACATTAGTTAGGTCAAAGTCTAGCCACTGTAGTATTTAATGAGTTCTTCTTCGAGTGCTTGCTCATATCCATTCCAGTTAGGTGTGCGAGTGCCACGTGCACATTCATCAGAAGACTTTTACCCTAGCAACACTCGGTGGGCCAGCAGGGCGCCCCCTGGAGTGGCACTGCTTTGGCGCTTGATATATACCCCTGCCGGCCCATCTGTCCCTCAGTTCCTTCTTACCACCCGTGTCGGTCATTGGTACAGTGGAGGACGGCTTAGCTGATCTCCACCTCCCTAGCTATTCGCTCGTTTATATAGTTATTGTGTATATAGTTCAATTCTTCTTCGAGTGCTTGCTTATATCCTTTCCAAGTAGGTAGGTGTGCGCGCCACGTGCACATTCGTCGGAAGAATTTTCCCCTAGCAACACCCGGCGGGTCGGCAGGCGCCCCCTGGCGTGGTTGCCGCTGCCGCACCGCGATATATTTTTACCCCTGCCGACCGGCACTCCTCCAGTTCCTTTCTTACCGCCCTGTCAGTCGTTGGACAGTGGAGTGCGGCTTAGCTGACTCCATTCCCTAGTTCTTCACCCGTTCTTGACTTGCTGCGTATATATATAGTAGTTTTAGTGGTAGTTGTTAGTAGTATTAATTGTCATTAGTATTAGTTACTGTATATAGTAGCAGGGCGAGGTTTAATCCTCCTCACTCCCTCCCGGGGCCGGGCTCATGCCTGGCTCTCCCGGTTTCAAACAGTGCTCGGCCATGCCGCCGGCGATGCGACGTGCTGGGGAATCCCATCTCGCGGACCAAAGGTCCATATTTGGAGTCCTTCAACAAGACTAAAAGGAGCAGGACTCCGCTTGAAGCGTCTGCTGGAAGCGCCCTCACCCTGCAGTGTCCAGAACGAGTGCTGCGCAGGCTGCGCCGGCAGAAGTACTCCATCGGCACTAGAGGACCCCGGCACGGCGGAACACCCGCACAACCATCTCCGGCGCAGAAGCCAGCCCGGCACCGCTCCCTTTCTCCAAAGGCAAAGAAGCCCAAAGCTCCTGCGGTTCCAACCTCGGCACCGCAGTCTGAGCATGGAAGACCGAGCCGTCTGGTATCGTCAACTGCCGCGGCACCAGTGATTCCTGCACTGTCGATTCCGGCCAGGCAAGAACCGTCGAGTCCGGTGCAAGACAGCTCCCCGGCACATGCCTCGGTTGAGCTCGTCATTCCCACCATGCCGGAGACTTTCGCAACAGCGAGGGAACTGATTGCTCTTACAGAGCCCACTCTGCCTCAACCCCCGGCACTGCCGGTGCGGGTCCTTCCTTCAGCGGGAAAGCCGGCCATGGTCAGGCCACCATCCACAGAGGCAACGGGCAGGCACTGATCGCGGTCGAGATCCCGGCACCGCTCCCGCTCGTATCACCGATCGACATCCAGGCGCCGCTCGCAGTCCCGGTACCAATCCCCTTCTCGGCACCGGTCATACTCGCAGCACCGGTCCAGGTCGCATTCTCCGGACCGGTATTCAGCATGACAGTCTGGCTCCCGGCACCGTTCTCAACGGAGTCGATCACGCTGCCGCTTCTTTCGGTCCCGGTTGACCTCCCGGCACCGCGATGGTCGAAGGTCCCGGTCCAGGTCTCGGCACCAGTATGACTCCCGGTAACGCTCTCCGGCAAGGCATGACGTCCGGTACCCACCTCACAGACTATCTGCTCCGCCCTGGCCGTTGAGACACCCGTCGGGTTCGTCCCGAGCAGACAGCGCTCTTTATGGGGATTTGGACCCCCACGCCCGTGCCCTCCCGGAATCCCAAGGACTGGAGCAACTGGTGCAGTGGTCCTTCCGGACGCCTTGGGCCTACCACCAAACCCAAGGCGATCCCACGACAACGTCACGGTCCGCAACTTCGGTCCGTCGGGCACCAGAGGCCACCATCAGTTGTCCTCCTCCAGCTGATGCGGACGTTTCAGCCGTGACCCAGGACCCTCAGGGCGCAGCAGAAACCGACCCCCCTCTGGACCAGGAATCACAACATGAGCCATTGGTCCCGGGTCTCTCGTCCTCCTCCTCGCCGGATGAGGCGGTGGTGGGTACATCAACCTCAGGCCCGCCCCCCATCGATCTTCGAGCCCACCAGGACCTTCTCTACCGCATTGCGTTGAGCATCAACCTCCAGGTGGAGGAAGTCCCCGAGGTGGAGGACCCGGTCGTGGACATTCTCTCTTCGGATGCCCCAACTCGTGTAGCCCTACCATTTATCCGCTCCATCCAGGCTAAAGCGGACTCGATCTGGCAATCTCCGGCGTCCATCCCTCCTATGGCCAGAGGCGTGGAGAGGAAGTATATGGTACCATCTAAAGGGTACGAATACCTTTATACCCATCCTCCTCCATGCTCTCTGGTCATGCAATCTGTGAATGAGAGGGAGCGCCATGGCCAGCAAGCCCCTGCCCCAAAATTGCGGGAGGCTAAACGCATGGATCTACTGGTACGCAAGGTATACTCTGCCGGGGGCCTACAGTTGCGTGTAGCTAACCAGCAGGCGCTTCTCAGTAGATATAACTTTAACACCTGGCAATCCATGGGCAAATTCACAGAATTGGTCCCGCTGGACTCCCGCCCAGAGTTCCAGAGCCTCCTCGAAGAGGGGAAAAAGATCTCCCGGACCTCCCTGCAGGCCTTCCTCGACGCTGCGGATTCGGCGGCTAGGACCGTAGCATCGGGAGTCAGAATGCGGAGAATATCTTGGTTTCAGGTTTCTGGCCTACCCCCCGAACTGCAACACACAATTCAGGACCTTCCATTTGAAGGCCAGGGCCTTTTCTCTGAGAAAACGGACCCTAGGCGCCAAAGCCTCAAGGACAACCATATTATAATGCATTCCCTCAGGATGCACACTCCGCAGACCCAACGGAGGTCTTTCCGGGCCCAACCTCAATGCCCCTACCCCCCACCATGGCCTCGACAGGACTTTAATAGAAGGCGTGGCTGTGTAAACTATAGACGTCAGCCCGGTTCTCAGGGGGGCCAGAATAATGGTTCCGCCAAACCACCGCTGGGACCAAAGCAAAACTTTTGAAGGTGTGACCGAGCAGAGCAGCCAGTCCTCCCCCGACTCCCTATCCAGTTTTCCAACCGTCTTTCTTCCTTCCTCCCGGCGTGGACCCGACTCACTTCAGATCGTTGGTCCTACGCACGGTGGAGTTTTGGTTACCATCTCCAGTTTATTTCGCCCCCACCCTCCCACCACCCTCCCCGTCCCCTCTTCAGGGACCCCTCTCACGAGCATCTCCTCTGGCAGGAGATCCACACACTTCTCGAAATCGGAGCCATAGAGGAGGTACCTCAAGAATTCAAGGGCAGAGGGTTTTATTCCCATTATTTTCTTAATCCCCAAGTCGAAAGGAGGCCTTCGACCCATCCTAGACCTCCGCGGGCTCACGCCCTCTTAAAGAAGTTGAAGTTCCGCATGGTTTCCTTTGGGGACTATTATCCCCGTCCCTGGGATCCGGAGGACTGTTTCGCTGCTCTCGACATGAAGGACGCATACTTTCATGTCTCCATTTACCCCCCACACAGACGCTTACCTACGCTTTATGGTGCGAGATCGTCACTTCCAATTCACGGTCCTTCCCTTCGGCCTTTCCACGGCCCCACGTGTCTTCACAAAATGTATGGCAGTGGTGGCCGCCTTCCTCCGTCGTCGTCAGCGCATATGCGTCTTCCCTTACCTGGACGACTGGCTTTGTTCGCGGGACCTCTGACGGCCCAGGTTGCCGCCCACAATAGCCGTCATCAATGGAGCTGTTCGAGTGTTTGGCCTCATGTGTCAATTTGGGCACGTCCACTCTCGTGCCCACTTCAGAGAATAGAATTCATTGGGGCTGTCCTGGACTCCACACTCGCAACAGGCTCGCTCCCGCTGAGCCAGTTCCAGGTTAGTAGTCACCGCCATAGAGAGCCTACAAGCCTCCCGACGACCTCGGCCCGGGTCTGTTCTCAGCCTCCTCGGTCACATGGCGGCCTGCACTTCGTCACCAAACACGCCAAGCTCTGCCTTCGCCCCTCCAATCTGGCTCGCCTCCGTTTACCGCCCACGCAGGGACAGCATGGACGTTGTCGTCACAGTCCCTCAGAGCATCTTACATTCCCTCCGCTGGTGGCAAAACCCCTCCCTGGTGTGTGCAGGCATGTCGTTCCACCCCAGACAACCGTCCACATCCGTGACGACGGACGCATCATCTCTGGGCTGGGGGGCTCACATGGGGGTTGTCGCATGCAAGGCCTCTGGTCTGCCCAGGAGCTGTCATTACATATAAAACATCCGGGAGTTACGGGCAGTCCGCTCGCATGTCAGCCTTTCTTCACCACCTGCGGGGCCGTTGTGTTTTAGTGCTCACGGACATCACCACCGCGATGCACTACATAAACAAGCAGGAGGGACCCGCTCTCTCCCCTTTGTCAGGAGGCGATCAGATTGTGGGAATTCTGTATAGTCCACTCCATGGACTGGTGGCATCCTTCCTCCCAGGGATCCAGAACACGTTAGCGGACCGCCTCAGCAGGTCATTTCTAGCCCACGAGTGGTCACTTCGACTGGATGTAGCTCATTCTCTCTTCCAGAAGTGGGCTTTCCCCACATAGACCTCTTCGCCTCCCGCAGCAACAGGAAAGTGTCCCAGGTTCTGCTCCTTTCACGGTCTGGCCCCGGGCTCGATATCAGACGCCTTCCTCATGTCTTGGTTGGCCCACCTGCTGTACGCCTTCCCACCCTTTCCGTTGGTGCACAAGGTCCTTGTAAAGCTCCGCAGGGACAGGGCTCGGGTGTGATTTGATCGCCTCAGCGTGGCCTCATCAGCATTGGTACACCACGTTGCTGGACCACTCAATAGCCAGCCCCGTTCCCCTGCCTCTCCATCAGGACCTGATATCCCAGGACCACGGCAGGCTTCTCCATCCCGACCTGCAATCCCTTCACCTGACGGCGTGGGTCCTGCGTGGTTGAGTCGCTCGGAGCTGCAGTGCTCCACCCCAGTGCAGCGAGTCCTCCTGGATAGCAGGAAACCCTCCACTAGGGCTACGTACATTGGCCAAGTGGAAGCGTTCTCTTCTGGTGTCAGACGCACTACGCAACACCTGCGCAGGCTCCCATCCACGTAATATTGGAATACCTCTGGCACCTCAAGCACCAGGGTCTCGCACTCTCATCCTTGCGTGTACACCTGGCTGCCATTTCCACGTTTCCATCCTGGAGAAGGAGTTTACTCCGTTTTCTCTCATCCGATTGGTCTCGAGGTTCCTCAAAGGCTAGAGCCCCTTTTTCCGCAGGTCCGCCACCCCACACCCCTTCCTGGGACCTCAATTTGGTTCTGTCAAGACTAATGGCCCTCCGTTCGAACCCTTGGCAACCTGCTCTCTCCTGTACTTATCGTGGAAGGTGGCGTTCCTTGTAGCCATTACATCGGCTAGGAGAGTTTCGGAGAGCTTCGCCACTCTCATGGTGGACCCACCTTACACGATATTCCACAAGGACAAGGTGCAGCTGCGCCCACATCCAGCCTTCCTTCCAAGGTGGTTTCATCCTTTCACCTCAACCAAGACTATTCCTCCGGTCTTTTTTCCCAAACCTCACGCATCCCGTAGGCAGGAGTCTTATGCCTCTTGCTCCTTGGGGAGAGGGAGTGGTGCCGGGCAGAAGCTTGGGCCGGTGAAGGCTGGTGCCAAGAAGCCTTCACTGCAGTCGTGCGCTCCGGTGCGGAGGAGGCACTTGTCCCCGGTGCCACAGTCGGTGCCAAAGATGGAGGGGTTAGAGCTGCCTCCATCAAAAGTTGCTTCAGGCAAATGTCCTGTTCCTTTTTTGTCTGGGGCTTGAAAGCCTTGCAGATTCAGCACTTGTCCGCGAGGTGGGATTCGCCCAAGCACTTTAAACAGGAGTCATGAGGGTCTCCTGTGGGTATCGGCCTATGACAGGCCGCACATGGATTGAAGCCCGGGGAACCGGGCATGGGCCCCGGTAGCAGGTGAGGAGAAGGGGCTAACCCCCCATCCTCTTTAACTATATGCAATAATTACTACAAGAACTACTAAAACAGAACTAACTAGAACTATAGAGAAAAGACGGTTACTCACCTTTGTAACTGTTGTTCTTCGAGATGTGTTGCTCATATCCATTCCACACCCGCCCTCCTTCCCCACTGTCAGCATAGCCGGCAAGAAGGAACTGAGGAGCGGCCGGGTCGGCAGGGGTATATATCCAGTGCCGCAGTGGCGCCACACCAGGGGGCGCCTGCCGACCCTCGGGGTGTTGCTAGGGGAAAATTCTTCCGACGAACGTGCACGCAGAACACACACCTACCTACTTGGAATGGATATGAGCAACACATCTCGAAGAACAACAGTTACAAAGGTGAGTAACCGTCTTTTCTCTATAGTTCTAGTTAGTTCTGTTTTAGTAGTTCTTGTAGTAATTATTGCATATAGTTAAAGAGGATGGGGGGTTAGCCCCTTCTCCTCACCTGCTACCGGGGCCCATGCCCGGTTCCCCGGGCTTCAATCCATGTGCGGCCTGTCATAGGCCGATACCCACAGGAGACCCTCATGACTCCTGTTTAAAGTGCTTGGGCGAATCCCACCTCGCGGACAAGTGCTGAATCTGCAAGGCTTTCAAGCCCCAGACAAAAAAGGAACAGGACATTTGCCTGAAGCAACTTTTGATGGAGGCAGCTCTAACCCCTCCATCTTTGGCACCGACTGTGGCACCGGGGACAAGTGCCTCCTCCGCACCGGAGCGCACGACTGCAGTGAAGGCTTCTTGGCACCAGCCTTCACCGGCCCAAGCTTCTGCCCGGCACCACTCCCTCTCCCCAAGGAGCAAGAGGCATAAGACTCCTGCGGCCCCTGTATCTACGCCGCAGTCAGAGCATACAACGAAGTCGAACCGCCCGGCACTGTCAACTGCCGCAGCACCAAAGACCTCTGCACCATTGATTCCGGTCTCACAAGAGCCATCGAGTCCGGTGCCTATCAGCTCCCCGGCACACGCCGTGGTCGAGCTTGTCGTGCCCTCCATGCTGGAGACCTTCTCCACAGCACGAGAACTGATTGCCTTGACAGAGCCCGAGCTGCCTCAACCCCCGGCACCGCCGGTGTGGGTTGTTCAATCATGAGGGAAGCCCAGCATGATGAGGCCATCTTTACCTGGTATCATCGACCATCGCCGGTCATGATCCAGGTGCCACAGGCACTCTCGGTCCTGCCATCGATCCCGATCCCGCCGCCGCTCGCAGTCCCGGTACTGCTCTCCATCTCAGCACCAGTCGTACTCGCGGCACCGCTCGAGGTCCCGGTACTCTCAGCACCGGTCCAGGTCCCAACACTGCTGTACCTCTCGCAGCCGATCTCGGCACGGAGATTCATGGCACTGGTCGACCTCCCGGAACCGCCCTGGTCGCAGGTCCCGGTCCCATCTCGGCACCGATACAACTCCCGGTACTGTTCTCCGGTACCGCGTAGAGAAGGATCGAATGGACGCAGAGACCCGATCCAATTGGCCTCAGCTCCTCCGTGGCCTTCTCGTCATCCATCCGTCTCATCCCATGCGGACAGTGCTTCCTATGGGGATTCGGATACGCATACCCATGGCCTGGACCACGGACCTCATCAGTGGTCCTTTTGGACATCTTGGGCTTATCACCAAGCCCAAGGGGAACCGGCTGGCCCATCATGCTCCGGTCACTCAGAACGCTGCGTGCCAGAGGCCACTGTGAGCAGACCTCTCCCGGCTGGTACAGAGGAAACCCGTACCCACGCACCGGAACCGCACGATCTTACGGCTCCGGAGGTCCCCCAGGATCAGGAGTCAGTGCAGGATCCACTCGTCCCTGGGCTGTCATCTTCCTCTTCGCCGGATGAGGCAGTAGCGGGGACGTCATCATCGGGCCCACCTCCGATTGACCTCAGGTCACACCAGGACCTTCTGCGGCGTGTTGCCCAGAATATTAACTTACCGGTAGAGGAAGTTCCAGCGGTGGAGGACCCGGTGATAAGCATTTTGTCAGTGGAGGCACCAACTAGAGTGGCTTTCCCCTTCATCCGTTCGATCCAGGCTAGAGCATACACCATCTGGCAATGCCCGGCATCCATCCCACCCACAGCCAGAGGGGTCGAACAGAAGTACATGGTGCCTTCCAAGGGGTATGAGTACCTCTATGTGCACCCCCCTCCCTGTTCATTGGTTGTACAGTCCGTCTATGAACAGGAGCACCACGGCCAACAAGCCCCTGCACCTAAATCAAGGGAGGCCAGGTGTATGGATTTGTTGGGACGGAAAATCTGTTCCGCGGGAGGCCTCCAACTCAGAGTAGCGAACCAACAAGTCCTCCTGAGTAGGTACAACTACAACACCTGGGAGGCGGTAGGGAAGTTTACAGAGCTGGTCCTGCAGGACTCCCGCCAGGAATTTACAGCACTCCTGGAGGAGGGGAAGAGAGTTGCGCGGACCTCCCTACAGGCCTCGCTAGATGCTGCCGATTCGGCTGCTAGAATAGTCGCCTCTGGAATAACAATGCGACGTATATCATGGCTGCAAGTGTCAGGCCTGCCACCTGAACTTCAACATACTGTACAAGACTTGCCATTTGATGGACAGGGCTTGTTCTCACAAAAGACGGACCCCAGGCTGCAGAGTCTAAAGGACAACCGAGTAATTATGTGTTTGCTGGGAATGCATACGCCACAGACTCAAAGACGGCCATTCCGCTCCCAACCACAGCGCCCTTACCCCCTGCCTAGGCCAAGGCAAGACTTTGCCAGAAGACGAGGTCATACCAACAGCAGACGTCAGTCTGGACCTCAAGGGGGTAACAATTCCAGTCCCACCAAACCAACAGCGGGACCCAAATCAAACTTTTGAGGGTGCGCCCGAGAGCAGTGTACCAATTGTCTCCCAGGATCCCTTTCAGTTCTACGACCGCCTTTCCCCGTTCCTCCCTGCGTGGTCCCAATTAACTTCAGATTGTTATTCAGAACGCATAGTGAAGCTTGGATACCATCTTCAGTTTCTTTCACCCCCTCCCTCCTACCCTTCTTCCTCATCCCTCTTCAGGGACCCCTGTCATGAGCAACTCCTCCTCCAGGAGGTCCGAAGACTCCTTACAATCGGAGCTATAGAGGAGGCACCAGAGGAATTAAGGGGCAAGGGGTTTTATTCCCGATATTTCCTAATCCCCAAGGCAAAAGGGGGCCTCTGGCCTATCCTAGACCTGCGAGGACTGAACAAATTCATGAAAAAGTTCAACTTCCGCATGGTATCCCTGGGAACCATCATTCCTTCCCTGGATCCCAGAGGTTGGTACGCCGCTCTCGACATGAAGGACGCATATTTCCACATTGCAATTTACCTCCCGCACAGACAGTATCTACACTTTGTGGTAAATCATCAACATTATCAGTTTACTGTCCTTCCCTTTGGCCTCTCCTCGGCCCCTCGGGTCTTCACGAAGTGTATGACGGTCGTTGCAACTTCCCTATGGCGTCGTCCAATACATGTCTTTCCTTACCTCGACGACTGACTTATTCGAGGGGCCTCCGAGGCACAAGTCATCAGTTATGTGACCATCATCAAGGACCTGTTTACGCGTCTAGGCCTGATAATCAATTTAGAAAAGTCCACTCTGGTGCCTACGCAGAGGATAGAGTTTATTGGGGCCATGCTGGACTCCAGCTTTGGAATGGCCAGTTTGCCCCCACATCGTTTTCAAGCTATAGTCTCCCTTGTACAAAGACTTCAGAGCTTCCCAACGACCTCTGTCTGCACTTGCCTTGGCCTCCTCGGTCACATGGCTGCATGCACATTTGTCACAAAGCACGCCAGACTGCGAATGCATCCTCTCCAAACTTGGCTTGTCTCAGCCTATCATCCGTGCAGAGACGCCATAGACATTATACTCACAATTCCGCCAAGCGTTCTGGGCTCCCTCGACTGGTGGCGAACGTCATCCCTAGTGCGTGCAGATCTACTGTTTCATCCGCCGCAGCCCTCCACGTCCTTAACAACGGGCACGTCATCTCTCGGCTGGGGTGCTCAACTAGGGCACCTTCGCACTCAAGGCCTTTGGTCATCCCGAGAGTTGACGTTACACATCAATGTCTGAGAGCTGAGAGCGGTTTGGCTGGCGTGCCGAGCGTTCCAACGCCACCTACAGGGCTGTTGTGTTGCAGTGTTCATGGACAACACAACGGCCATGTATTAGATAAACAAACAGGGAGGGACATGGTCCTTCCCCCTTTGTCGGGAGGTGATCCAACTGTGGGACTTCTGCATAGCCCATTCTATAGATCTAGTAGCCTCCTTTCTCCCAAGAGTCCAGAACTGAGCAGATCAACTGAGCAGAACCTTCCTGTTGCACGAGTGGTCCATCTGTCCAGACATTCTCCATTCTGTTTTCCAGAGGTGGGGCTTTCCCCACATAGACCCTTTTTGCCTCCAGAGTGAACAGGAAATGTCAAGTGTTCTGCTCCTTACAAGGTCGCTCCCCGGGCTCCCTCTCGGACACGTTCCTAATTCCATGGAAAGGTCACCTATTTTATGCCTTCCCACCATTTCCTCTCGTCCACCGAGTTCTACTCAAGCTCCGCAGGGACAGAGACCGCCTAATACTGATCGCTCCGGCAAGGCCGAGACAGCACTGGTACACCCTGCTGCTCGACCTTTCTCTGGCAGACCCGATTCCCCTGCCACTCTGCCCAGACCTCATCACACAGGACTTCGGCAGGCTTCACCACCCGAACCTGCAGTCCCTTCATCTGACAGCATCGCTGCTGTCTGGTTGAACCAATCGGAGTTGTGTTGTTCCACCTCAGTGCAGCAGGTGCTGCTGGGAAGCAGAAAGCCTTCCATGCGAACAACGTATCTCGCTAAATGGAAGTGCTTCTCTCACTGGTGCACCCAGCATGACCTTACCCCACAAACTGTATCGGTCCCCATTATTTTGGACTATTTTTGGTCCCTCAAAGAGCAGGGCCTGGCGATCTCTTCTATGAGGGTGCATCTTGCAGCTATTTCCACCTTCCATCCTGGGGAAACTGGCAGTTCCATTTTTTCTCATCCCATAGTTTCCAGATTCCTCAAAGGCTTGGACCGACTCTACTCTCAGGTCAAACGCCCTACCCCTACCTGAGATCTAAACCTTGTATTAGCTAGGCTCATGGGTCCCCCCTTTGAGCCTTTAGCCACATGCTTGCTGCTGTACCTGTCCTGGAAGACAGCCTTCCTCGTCGCTATCACCTCGGCTAGGCGAGTCTCAGAACTTTGAGCATTGACTGTGGATCCCCTGTATACGGCATTCCACAAGGACAAGGTACAGCTGCAACCGCACCTGGCATTCCTCCCTAAGGTGGTCTCTGCCTTCCACGTTAATCAGGACATCTTTCTGCCAGTCTTTTTTCCGAAGCCGCATTCATCGCGTCGGGAACAACAGCTGCATACTCTGGATGTCCGCAGGGCTCTCGCCTTTTACATCGAGAGGACCAAACCCTTCCGACATTCACCTCAGCTATTTGTAGCAGTGGCAGAGCACATGAAGGGCATGCCAATCTCTTCCCAACAAATTTCATCTTGGGTGACATCCTGTATTCGGGCATGCTATGACTTGGCTCATGTTCCAACCGGCCATCTCACCGCCCACTCTACTCGGGCTCAATCCTCATCTGCTGCGTTCTTGGCCCATGTTCCTATCCAGGAAATATGTGGCGCGGCCACCTGGTCTTCCATCCACACCTTTGCATCGCACTACGCATTGGTCCAGCAGTCCAGAGATGATGCTGACTTGGGCTCAGCGGTCTTACATTCCGCAATGTCTCGCTCTGACCCCTCTCCCAGGTAAGGCTTGGGAATCACCTAACTGGAATGGATATGAGCAAGCACTCGAAGAAGAAAAGATGGTTACTCACCTTTGTAACTGTTGTTCTTCGAGATGCATTGCTCATATCCATTCCAAACCCGCCCTCCTTCCCCACTGTTGGAGTAGCCGGCAAGAAGGAATTGAGGAGCAGCCGGGTCAGCTGGGGTATATATCCAGCGCCATAGCGGCGCCACTCCAGAGGGCGTCCTGCCAGCCCACCGAGTGTTGCTAGGGTAAAAGTCTTCCGACGAACATGCACGCGGCGTGCGCACACCTAACTGGAATGGATATGAGCAACACATCTCGAAGAACAACAGTTACAAAGATGAGTAACCGTCTTGTTTTTCATGGCCACCCTACCCTCCTTCTGCTTCGCCAAGCGCACTTTCACTGACTTAAGACTGGCAGTGTGCTGGGCTGACAGCCCCGTACCAGGGTCACAGCCAGAGTCGTTAGCCCTGCCCCAGGCTCTCAACTGGTGTCCCTGCCCGGGGCTGTCAGCCAACAGGCACAGTAAGTAATGTAGCATCTACACAGACACCACATCACCCTAACTACATCGACCTAGGTGCTACATTGACCAGGGCTTTGTTGTTGTGAGCACTAGAGATCCTCTTTCCCCATTACTTGGGAGTGCAGGCATTGCTTAAAAAGCTCCACGGGCATATTGTGCACCTGCTTTTTCCAGGCTCTTTAATAAGCTCATTGATAGGGGGCTCCTGTTTAAAGTATTCCACAATGCGAGAAAACAAAGCACAAACATCCATTTTTTGTTTGTTTTGAGGAGACAATGGAGATTTAATGGATAATGCTTTTTGTGTGTGTGTGAAAATGCCAGAGCCCTTCGATTTGCTCTGTGAAACTTTTCCCACACAGCTCTGTTAAATGTTCCAGTGTCTGTCATGGACAAAGGGCTCCTATAAGGCATTGTTAGCGCCATCATTTCCTGCGGAGAAGGAGAGGGACATGGGAGCTGTGGATACACAATAGAGCCCTTCCTGGCTTAGACAAAGGGACCTCTTTGGTGACACAGGCCCACATTCTGGCTTGCAGTGGGGAAAAGGTGGGAAAGAACCCTGGAAAATACTCATATTGAGAGAAAGTGAAAAGAGGGAGACATTTGTCTTAGAGGAGATGAAGAGAGGCCATGAGGAAGAAGTACTGGTTAATGACTAGGATAGAGAAGGGAGATGGAGCACTCCTGTTTCCCTTCTATCCTAATTCAAGAACAAAAAAAAAGGAGGAAGGGGGCATTTCTTTACAGGGTTTCTTTGCTCCACCAAGAATGTGGCTCTCAGAACTGCAACTGCCAATGACGGGGGATGCTGCTAAGGTGGATCCACTGGAAGCTGAAGGAAGATGGTGAAAAGAGAGGGGGAACAATAAGCTTAGTGACAGAAGGTTGCTTTTCCATTGCATGAAAACATCTTATACAAGGACCTAGCTGTCTGTAAAGGGTCTCTCTCACTCTGGCACTGCCTAAACTATCCCTTGCACTAATGGAAACCCTTAACCGTAGTTCTAGCAGGAAGGCCAAGTGACAGAGACCCTGATTTACTAATCAGACTTTCTATTTAGGCGCCTAAAGGTGAACAGACTGGTTTCTGGTTCAAGAAAGCCTGTGTAGATCAGCTATTCATGCTAAGGAACAACATCGAAGAATGTACAGAATGATGAAGAGTGGAGCTTGCCAATTTCAAGAGGCATTTGACAGCCTACACAGACATACATCGTGGAATATTCTAAAGTTGTATGGAATCCCAGCTAGAGTCATCAACATCACCAAGGTGAAGTAAAGTGCTTTGTAAGGATGAAAAAACAGACGAGAGTGGTGCACTGTGGACACTAGCACAAAACAGGGCTAAATGTTATCTCCACTGTTTGGCATCAACATTGGACTGGATAATGTATTAGCAGCACAAACAATGTTATAGCTTGGGTAGATGGACTGCTTTCCACCTTGCGCACCAACATTGGCATGGAAAGGATGTTTAAAAACTATGCAGAGGTGCCTAGTGGGCTTTCCAAATGCACCAGACATGTTAGGTGCCTAACTCCCATGGGAGATGAAATCAATGGAAGTTAGGTGTGCAACCTGCTAAGCACTCTTGGAAATTTAACTAAGTGACTAACACTATTTTTAGGCGCCTAAATGCCTTTGAAAAGCTGGCCTTTAAGCACATAATTTGAAGCATGTAAGTAATCCTATTGGCTTCACTGAAAATGAAGTATTGGGCTCAAAAGCTATGCAGAGAAAGGATATGACTGCTGATGAGTTTAATGTGAAGCACATTCTTAACTGCTTTGCTGAATCGGGACCTGAATGGACATGGAGCACAAAGTTTCCTCTTTCACAGGACCCCACCAAGCCAAGTTTAAAGCACTTTGTCCAGGCAATGTGTTGAGGAGTCTCACCACAGCCTAGGGAAATAGGTCAGGTTTTAAAACATCCTAGCTGGTTGTGATTAATGGCCAGACACAGAACTTGGGTAAGTCTTTCAGACGTAGAGTCACAACTGAGATTACAGAGAGGTGGCAGGCTCCTAGGATAGCTTCAAACGTGATGGCTTCTTTGTCAAAGAACTTGGCCAGGCCACAATGTTTAGGAAAGGGTCCAGACCTGGATTACATTCACTTCTTATTTCACATACATCTTACTTCACATAGGCCCAAAAGCTGGGAGTTTTTGGTTCCTCAACCAATGTTTCCAGGACAACTGCATCTCAAAAATCTGGTGCACGGCCAAGGTTGTACCATTCCAAAACCGGAAAAGCCACTGGAAGATTCTGAGTGCTACTGCCTCATCTTTTTCATTTGTGTCTCATACACAATTCTGATGCACATCAATGAGGTTCATAAACTACAAATGGTTTATGTTCAGGCTGACTTCAGATGAGGACAGCATACCAAAGATTAAATCATCCATCTAACACAAGATATTGAAGATACCATAGAGAAGGGCAAGGAAGTTGGTGCCAGTCCAATGGGTCTGGGGCAGGAATAGCTCAGTGGTTTGAGCATTGGGTTACTAAACCTAGGGTTGTGAGCTCAGTCCTTGAGGGGGCCATTTAGGGATATGGGGCAAAAATCTGTTGGAAGATTTTAATTGGGGGTTGGACTAGATGACCTCCTGAGGTCTCTTTCAACCCTGATATTCTATATGATGCTATCTGGCATGTGGGGCCAAGCATCAAGTTGTTGCAGATGATTCTTTGTAAGCCCATGGTGCAGTTCTTTGTGGAAATAATAGCAAATCAGATCTTCACCTTGCAAGCCAAAGACAAAGTCAGCCAGTTTAGGTGTCTGTGTAATGGACTCCCACAAGGATTCCGTCTAGCTCCTCTTCTTTTCAACATATATACTTATGACTTAAATACTAAGGTCAATAGGTTCTTATTGTGACAAACTGGGAATTGTATTAATGTTTTGTATGAATAATGTGTGTGCCTCAGTTTCCCCTATGTGTTGCACAAGTATCTAGGTGGTGGGACAAGGGTGTGTGATCATTGCAGAGACCCCTATAGGGAGGTTGACTGCTGTCTTGCTGCCTGGGCTCAGACAATGGCCGGACACTCTGTGTCCTGGCAACTGATGGCTGGGCCCATTCTCTGCAAGGGCCAGCCAAAGGAGTTGGAGAACAGAGAGAGGTGGAGGCCAGGTGACTAGTTTGCCCATGAAAGAGACAAAGGATGGAGGAGGGGCAACTGCGTGTGCCTGAGGGTGGACTGCTGGAAGCTGGTCAGTTTCGTTTTGGGACTCGGAGGAGCCAGGGCTCTGGATCCCTCCCAAGATAGGCTTTGCTGAATGTTCCTACTTTTCTGTGCTCAGAACTGTTCTGTGCTGTGTTCCAGACAACTAATAAACCCTTCTGTTTTACAATGCTGGCTGAGAGTCACTGCTGACTTCAAAGTTGGGGGTGCATGGCCCTTTGGCTATGCCACCTCTTCTGCTGATATAAGCTGCATGTACAGCAGGGGGGTTGAAGGATATAGCTGTCCTGGCAAAGTTTTTCTAGTGTTGACCTGGCCTAGAGATCAGACTTCCGAGACTTATTAGCACCTATTAAATTCATTCAGAGTGTCATTTGGCCAGGATATTATCAATTCAATTCAGAGCAGCAATCCACAAGACATGGGGCAGTCACGACTACAGGTCTGTCTTGGTAACGTTGTGACATTTCTCTTTTTAATTTGGAAAGAAAAACAAGCAGAAGATTGATGCGAGTAAGAAACAAAGGAAAACGGGGTGCCCGTGAAAGAGAGCGAGAGATCATGCAGCTACTTACAAACCTATTTATCCCAAAGCCACATAACTCGCCACATATTGATGCAGGGTCTGAAAGCTGCTTCTCCAACACTTATTTCCTGCATGATAAAACGCTAAGAAAATGCAGATTAAGTGTCACCATTAAGGATAATTTGTGACCACATGGGGCTGGGAAAAAGAATCCTTCGCATTGTCTTCAGCCACTGCTACTGGGTTTGTATTTTCTGTTCATCTGTGTTCCACTAGGAAAATGAAAAATACTTTTAAGCACAAGATTAGTTGGGGGGAGAAAATAATTGCCATGTCTGAAAACAGTTACTATGGTAGCAGCGCTCTTCTTGCTTCTCTAGTGAAGAGTTGGGGACCAGTGTTCCTTTTGTCAGACGCACATTTAAATGCTAATGTTCGCTTTAACCTTGTCTGCCTAACCTTGAAGCATCAGTGGTAAGGGGAGAAGAAATAGCTTCCGAAAAAAATTCTCTCTCTCCCTAAATTGCCATCTGGACAGGTTTGGTGAACTCTGTATCTCAGCTGAGATTAGAGGTTATTCCTGTGCTTGTTAGTATGTGTGGTCTTAATGACTTGTTTATAGATAGCTGACCATTTGTGCTGTGTAAGCACAAGCAGAACATTAGTGAATATCTCTGTTTCTTCCAAAAACAACAAGGAGTCCAGTGGCACCTTGATGACTAACAGATTTATTTGGGCATAAGCTTTCATGGGTAAAAAACCTCACTTCTTCAGATGCATGGAGTTGTAGTACCATTTCTTAGAACAGTCCCTGGGATCGATCTATCAAATCAATTTAAACAATGGAAAAGATTCTACCTTCATTTGTTGAGCTGTCAAAAATATTTCTACTTTCCAAACTGAAGTTCTAAAGCAGAGCAAAGCTGTTTGGGCATTTTAGTAGTGAAAGAAGAGGGTGTGAACAAGATAGCATATTATGATGATCTATATTTCAGTAGTGGTTTAGTGAATAGAGCACTGAATTATCGCTCAGGAGATTTCTATTTCCATGTCTACTACTGGCCTGCTAGGTGGTCTTGGGCAAATCCCTTCTCTCTATGCCTCAGTTTTCCCATATGCAATATGGGGATAATGATAATGACCTCCATTGTAAAGTGCTTTGAGATCTACTGATGTAAAGAGCTAGGTGTTATTATTATAGCATACTAAAAGCCCCAGTTGATATCAGGGCCCCATTGCTCTTGGGATCACTGTGTTGATGTGGGTTACACTTGCTATGTGGTGGAGCATGGGAGAATACCAGTCAGGAGTTAAAGTGGGGGAGAATGCCCCTGCCCCATCTCTGCTAAAAGCATAGAAAGCTCCTTGGCTTGGTTAAGCAATGCTCCCCATCCCCTCAGCTGCTGCAATGAGACCTCTCGCTCCTGTCTCTGCCATCCTTCCTTTAACAACTGCTCCAACCCCTGTGTTTTTCTCAGTTCTCCCAAAGGTAGAAGAGGCCACTCCAAGGTAATGGCACCTCTCAGGAACAAGCCCAGGATGTACTGTCTCTGTGAGCATGAAAGGGCAGAGAGGGACTGAAAGAGGAGAGACGCTGAAGCACTGAGCAGCTCTAGTAACCTCCAGCACAGGCAGCATCTGCTCCCAGCTCTTCCCGCCTGCTGTAACCACACACAACTTGCCATTAGCAGTCATGAGATTTATGAGTCGTTTCCATTGTGGAGGTCCAGTCTGTCATGGTCCATTCCTTCTGCTGCCATTCTAGCACCTGACCCTCAGCCTTTGTCTCCCAAGTGGTGAGCCCAAAAGACGGGTCCACATCGCCTTTTTGGGCTGGGCCTAGCTGGGTTACATGGGTGGCCCATCCACCTTGCCTGACACCACCCACAGGGGTAGGTCCCAGTACCTCTAGCCCAGGTGAGAAAGGAAACCAAAGGGTGTGTTCCAAGTACAGGGGGATCACACTCCTCAGTCTCCCCAGCATAGCTTATGCGCTAGGGAGGCTGGAGGGTGCTGGAGAGGAGATTATGCCTGTTAGTTGAACCTTGGATTCAGGAGGAACAATGCTGATTCCGTCCTGGCCGTGGAACAATGGGCTACCTCTTTGGTCTCTCGCAGATACTCGAGGGGTCATGGGAGTTTGCTAATCCAGTCCAACTTTGTTCTGTAGACCAGGAGAAGGCATCTGACCACGTTTCCCAAAATGTCTTGTGGGAAGTGCTGCGGGAGTGTGAGGTGCCAGTGCCGCTTGTGTGTGCTATCCGGTCCCCGTATTCTCGGAGTGAGAATTGAGTTTGGATTCTTGGCATTAAGTCGAGTTCATTCAAGGTCGGCATCGGACTCTGCTAAGTGTGCATCTTGTCCCCACTCCTGTTTGTGATTTGCATGGACAGGATATCAAGATGCAGCCAAGCTGTGGAGTGTATCCAGTACGGGGACTCGGAGGTGGCTTCTCTGCTGTTTGCAGATGATGATGTCCTTCTTGTTTTTTCAGACTGCAATCTCCGATGCGCACTCCAGCGTTTCACTGCTGAATGTGAAGCAGCTGGTATAAGAATCAGCACCTCCAAATCAGAGGTCATGGTCCTCTCCTGGAAGAAAGGGGACTGCTGTCTCCAAGTTAGGGGCAGCAGCTGCCCTTAGTGAATGAGTTCAAGTATCTAGGGGTCTTGTTCACGAGTGATGGCAAGCGGGAGCGGGAGATCAACCAGCGGATTGGTGTGATGGTGGCAGTGATCCAGGCACTGTATCGATCCATGGTGGTGAAGCAGGAGCTGAGTTCTTGGGCAAAGCTCTTAGTTTACGGGTCGCTCTACGTATCCATCCTCACCCATGGTCATGAACTTTGGGTAACGAACAAAAGGAGGAGATCACAGGTACAAGCAGTGGAAGTGAGGTTTCTCTGCAGGGTGGCTGGGCTTACTCACTGAGATAGGGTGAGGAGATCGGCTTTACAGGAGGACCTCGGAGTAGAGCCGCTACTCCTCCGGATCAAGAGGAGCCAGATGAGGTGGTATGGGCACCTGATAAGGATGCCACCTGGGAGGCTTCTGTTGGAACTCTACTGGGTATGTCCCACTGGGCGTAAGCCCCAAGGCTGACCCAGAACAGGCTGGAGGGATTATATCTCCTGGCTGGCATGGGAATGCTGGAGAATTGCCCAGGAGGAGCTGGAACCTGTTGTGGAGGAAAAGGTCTGGTCCTCCCTACTCTCCATGCTGCCGCCACAACCCTCACCAGGAAAAGCGGCATAAAGGAAAAGAAAGAAGAAGAGGAGATTTATGAGCATGTAACAAGGGAAGAATAAACCCTCAGGACAGCATAAAGAAAAAAACAGCAATGCATACACAGCTCTCATTCAAGCCACTGGGCCGTATCCTCCCTGGGAACCCTGCAAGTACATTAACTCCAGCTACCCAGAGTGGGAGAGCTCTAGGTAACACTGAAAAGGGTGACCAAAAAGAAACACCAAGGCCCCTTAGCACTGCTAGGATAATAATAGAAATGTAGGATTGGAAGGGACTTCAACAGGTCATCTAGTCCAATGCCCTGTACTGAGGCAGGATTAAGTATTATTCAGACCATCCCTGACAGGTGTTTGTCTAAATGTATCATCCTCCTCTTTATACCAACCTTTTGTGTACCTGAAGACTTCTCTCTCCCTCCTCCCTGCCCTCAGTCTCCTCTTCTCCAGACTAAACAAGCCTAATTTTTTCAGTCTTTCCTTATGGGTCATGTTTTCTAGACCTTGAATCATTTTTGTTGATCTCCTCTGAACTTTTTCCAGTTTATCCACATCTTTCCCAAAGTGTGGTGCCCAGAACTGGACACAGCACTCCAGTTGATGCCTTATTGGTGCTAAGTAGAACGGAAGAATGACTTCTTGTGTCTTGCTTACAACACTCCTGCTAATATATCCCAGCATGATGTTCGCTTTTTTTGCAACAGTT
Organism: Chelonoidis abingdonii; assembly: GCF_003597395.2. Lineage (NCBI taxonomy): Eukaryota > Metazoa > Chordata > Testudines > Testudinidae > Chelonoidis > Chelonoidis abingdonii. Next base: position 2,950,453 of record NC_133778.1, read on the forward strand.
CTACTTTGTTGGCTCATGTTTAGTCTGTTATTCACTATGACCCCCAAATCCTTTTCTTCAGTACTGCTCCCTAGGCAATCATTTCCCATTTTGTTTTTGTACATTTTATTATTCCTTTCTAAGAGTAGGACAAATGTGAAGTACTTATTGAAGTTCAGCCTATTTCTTTGAGACCATTTTGTATTCTAATCCTGTCCTGTCCAGGGGCCATGGTGTCAATGAGAATAATACCCAGCTCTTATGTAGTATGTCTTATCAGGATATTTCAAAGCAGCTCAGGGGCTTTAATGTATTTCTCCTCACAACACCCCAGTGAGGCAGGGCTATCATATCCATTTTACAGATGAGAAGCAACACACCCAGAGGCTAAGTTCAATGGAAATCAGGAGCCTAAACACCTTCTAAGATCTGGGACCAAGTAACCTGCTCAAGGTCATGCTGGAAGTTTGCGGTGAATCAGGGAATTGAACCTGGCTGTCTCGGTCTTAGGCTAGTGCCCTGGCACCAGAACACCTTCCCTCTCTATTAGGCCCTTTGTAAGTCAGCAAGGGAAAAGAAACTAGAAGTGCCAATCAGGAAAGTGAGCAAAAGAGAGTTTAGAGGCAAGACACTATCAGCTGAAATGCAAGTCACTAGACTGGATAAAGGCAAAAAGCCAGATTGTTCTCTCTCTCTCTTGGGCTCTGAGAACTAATTCTAATTAAATAGAAACAACCATCCTGCCCTAGAGACGCAAAAGCAACCAGAGCTGCTTTGGAATCATTTTGTCCACATGGTGACATCTAATTATCTTTCCTCTCTCTGCAGACATTCCTTCTCATGCAGATCAGAAGCAACTAAATGAGGTATCCGAGAACATGCATTTTCCCCCAGTCTCTTTCTCCCCACCAAGAGCTATAGGCAGCTGGAATACGGAAATCCCCACTACTTCATAGTGTATGCCTTCCAGTCCCGGGTTTCTTGAGTTCATGATGGCCGAAATGAGACTAAATTAAAGGATCGCGAATAAAACAGGGGCTGGGAGAGTTTTTAAACAGACATTTTCACTATGAGTTTATCTACACATGGAAATGCCAGGAGGGTAACCCAAACTGATTAGCAATAAACCAATGTTCATACCATTGTGGTTCCCTTGTAACAGGCACCATTCTTGAGCCATGTACACACTCCACGTGACCCTAAGTTACACTGATGTTAGTTAATTGAATCAGGTGGTGGTGTCCCAGGCAAACTGTATTCCAGGAAATGTTGGTATTGTATTTTGGGATATCTCCTGGAGCCAGAAAAATTACAGGATCAGTGGTCAAACTCCCACCATTCCTTGCAGTGTATCCCAAAATTCACTCGATCCCAAACTGCTCCATGAGCGCAGAAATAAGGACAAACAGGAGTACAGTGGAAGATAGAAAAGTGGATCCTGGACTATTTGAGAGCCCATGGGATGGGACCCACTGCAGCAGCCTGGAGGAGGTTTGGAGCTATTCAAGTATCTTGGAAAGGAGACCTTGGAGATGGAATCTGGGTGGCCTGATGAACAGAAATTCGTATAAGTTCACAGTAAAGGAGAGACATTAACAGAAACCCCTTCTCTCCTGGACGCAGTTATAGAGCAGAGATATTCAAGATAGTGACTGAAGTGAGACACACTAGATCGCTGCTGGGGGTGGGGATGGGGAGCGGGAGAGAAGAAAAAAATTGAGCCAATGGGAGTTTCCATCAAATTCAGTGGGCTTTGGATCAGGCTGCTAGGCTCCCATCAGCTGAGATGAGGGAACAATGCAGCAGTTTGTAAGCTCTTCAGGGAAGGGACTACATGTTTGCTGTTCGTACAGCCCCCAGAAAAATGGGTTCTTGATCTACAACTGGTGTCCCTGATGCTACTGTAATTTAAATAAATCATCATAATGCCAGGAATAGTGGTTTGAATTTGTAAATGAGCAGATTTCAGCCTGAGCACTCAGCCCTTTAGGGTAGGCCTACATAGCATTCAGAAAATTCTGGAGGTCAGGATTAGAATTCAAAATGATCGTGACAAATAAGAGAATTGATGTGAAATCAACAAGATGAAATTCAATAAAGACAAGTGCAAAACATGTCATGTAAGAAGGAAAAAAAATCGAATGAACAACTACAAAAGGGGGATGCATGGGTAGGCCATAGTATGGCTGAAAACAATCTGGGGGTTATAATGGATCACAAATTTAATGAGAGTCAACAATGTGATGCAGTTGTGACAAAGGCTAATATTATTCTGGGGTGTATTGACAGGAATGTTGGATGTAAGACATGGGAGGTAAGTGCCCTGCTCTATTCAGCACTGGTGAGGCCTCAGCTGGACAACTGTGTCCAGTTCTAGGCACCAGATGTTAGAAAAGATGTGGATAAATTGGAGAGAGCCCAGAGGAGAACAACAAAACCGATAAAGATTTACAAAACCTGACCTCTGAGGAAAGGTTAAAAATATTGAGCATATTTAGTCTTGAGACAAGACAAGTGAGAGGAGGACCTGATAACAACCCTTATAACCGTCTTCATGTATGTTAGAGGGGACTGTTATCAACTGTTCTCCATGTCCACTGCAGGTAGGACAAGCTGTACTGAGCTGAAAGGGAGATTTAGAGTAGTTATTAGAAAAATCTTTCTAACTGTAAGGATAGTTAAGCTCTGGAATAGGGAGGCTGTGGAATCCCCGTCACCGGAGGTTTTTAAGAAACAGTTAGACGAACACCTGTCAGAGATGGTCTAGGTTTACTGGGTCCTTCCTCAGTGAAGGTGGCTGGACTTGATGACTTCTGGTGATCCCTTCCAGCCCTACATGTCTATGATTCACATCAAAATTCATTGATAAAAGAATAAATGTGAGGGAATCACATTCTTTGTGATTCTTCCATAAGCAGAAAATGAGGCCAAGTTCATCAGAAAAGTGATTCACAGACCTGAGGAAGAGCTCTGTATAAGCTCGAAAGCTTGTCTCGCGCCAACACAAGTTGGTCTAGTAAGAGATATTACTTCACTCACCTTGTCTCTTTAATATAGACTCATAGACTTAAGGTCAGAAGGGACCATTATGATCATCTAATCTGATCTCCTGCACAATGCAGGCCACAGACTCTCACCCACCCACTCCTGTAACAAACCCCTAACCTATGTCTGAGTTATTGAAGTCCTCAGATTGTGGTTTGAAGACCTCAAGGTGCAGAGAATCCTCCAGCAAGTGACCTGTGCCCCCTGGGACCAACACGACTACAACACTGTGCAAATAAATAAATAAAGGTTGAGTTATTCAATTAGCTCTAAGCACCAGCAGTTTTGAAATGTAGGGAGATACAAGGCATATGAAACCAAGAAATGTTTTCACACCATATAAAAGTTAGTTTGCTTATGAAATTACACCTTTGGGTGGGTTGTATGCAGGGATTGAACTGAGAACTCTAGATCTAAACACAGGGACCTTTCCACTGAGCTGAAGCTTAACAATAGACACAAACCTCTTTACATAGACTGGCCAACACAGTGTGTCCCCAAGTAACATGGATGACACTTGCTTGGGTGTGATCTTTAGGCACCAGCTACACCTAAGAATAATTTTCGGTAAGAGCATAAAACAAAATAGATGTTACTAATGATACTCTGTTGCCAACACATATTTGGTGTTTTTCTCAAAGCTCCAGCCCCTGGAGTCAAGTGATTAAACATGAAACTCTCCACTTTCATTTACGCAAGAAAATTCATTTCTAACCCTCAAAGTTGCAGAAAAAAGCTTGAAGGCAAATACAAACCCCTCCCACAAATGTATTATATTTTTAGAGCTAATTATTTCCTAACCAATCTTGTGTTATTTTGAACTTATAGCATGAGTTTTGAATGCTTGGGGCAGCTATAATACTGTGCACAGGACCTAAAGAATACTGCATCACAGTGGACAACAGGTATTTCTTCAAGATCTTGCTCCTACACAGTCAGATACACAGAACTCAGCACTATTTGGAGTAGCACCACCTAGTGAATTCCATCAGTGTTACACCAGTGTCACTTTCAGTAGCCTAAACACAGTTGATATGTACTTCGCAAATGCAGGAAAGAAGAGATATAAGACCAGATTAAGACTAACCATTGCACTGTTTTCTGCTCAGGAATGATACCAGAAACAAATATAGTGTCAGACATAACAAGGCTTTCCCCATAGCGTACAGTGCAAATCACTTCATTCTGTCCTCATTTTGGGATCACAAAGAGACCATGCAGGCCAATACCCAAGACAGAAGACATACGTTGACCACCTTTGACTGAATTACACTTCGGACATCAGCCATGCTTAACTAGCTATTTTCATAAGGCCTCTTAACTCAGTTGTAATGCAGACTGCTGCTGAACAGGATCGTGCCAGAGGGGCACATTGGGAATCCCAGAAGATCTTCAGTGCAAATAAATAAATCATGAGCTTTTGTTTTCCAGCTTCACAGGTGCTGCTGCTGTCAGGTAGCCATCTTTTCAGTGTGGAACAGGAATGAACTCCTACAAGAATTAACGGTGTTATAATTAGTGAGCAGTGACCATGGGAAGAAGGGGAGATCCTTTCAGAGAAGCCGGCTCGAACATTTCCCCCAATGGTTATCCAAACTCTGAGAACAGGTTCTGCTTTCTTCCCCCAGATCCCTTTCGACCCTTTCCAGATCCATTCAGGCCTAGTCTATATTAGAGGAGGTTTGCCAATGACACTATAGACTCTTAGACTCATAGGTCAGAAGGGACCAATATGATCATCTAGTCTGACCTCCTGCACAAGGCAGGCCACAGAACCCTACCCATCCACTTTTATAACAACCCCTAACCCATGAC
>NC_133778.1:2958393-2973209 GCF_003597395.2 Chelonoidis abingdonii
CTATTCCACCAGGTTTCTGTTATCCCTATAATATCCGGTTTCACTTCCTGCACCAGTAGCTCCAGTTCCTCCATCTTGTTACCTAGGCTCCTCGCATTAGTGTACAGACATTTTAATTTTTGGCGTTTGGCGTCAGTGACATTCTTTACCCCGTTGTGCACAGACCTTCTACCACCAGCATCACCCGTTAGTCTAGTTTCTACTCCGCTATCCCTCCACATGTAGGCACAGTTTATACTGGCAAAAAACAACAACCCCCAAATCTGTAGATTAGAATATACTAGTTCCTTGAATAAAATAAGCTATGTCAGGAGAGCACTAAATGCCAGTGTAACTGAGCCATGCTGGAGCTTTTACCAGTAGAGAAATATTTGGGGGAAGAGGAAAAGAGAGGCAAAAAAAATCACTCCTCTACTCAACAATACTACACCTGGCTAAGGCTTTCAACGTAGACCTTAACACTCCCTCTCTCCCTTTCTTCTGAGACCTGACCTCCAACAGGAACTCTGAGACCACTTGGCAAACTCCGGTGGTCCTTGTTACCCCATCTCTAAACCCACTCCACAACTACCCTTCCAGACTTCCTTATTTCCCACAATACTTGCTGTTCCCAGTATTGCCGAGCCCTCACTTTCAAAATGTGACGAGTCAGGCCTCCAAACATCACAAAATTTGCTTTAAAAGTATGAGGGTGTTTTTGTAATATATTTAAATTGTGGTGTGTTTAAGTTGTGGGTGTTCTGATATTTTAGTCGTTAGAGATCACATTTTCAACCTTTTCTCTGCAACCAAGAAGGCTAGAAAGTTTCTTTTTTTATTAGTGACAACTGAGAGACGCATGCAATCATGTGACTCCAGGAGCTGAGCCTTTAAGAAAAACCTCCAAGTGTCACAAGACTTGTGATAGCATCATGAGCCAAAATGGGAAGTCAGATGTCTGCATATAGCAAACGTTAGTATTTGAGAAGAGGACTGGACTGGCAGCCCCGGAGAGTGACACTTCCTTGCCAGTCACACCACTGGTAATGTCCTTCAGCCCTGACGAGGCAGGACCTCCCCTCAGGGGGAAGGGGACTTTACATGGCTGTGGCATTTTCCTCCTGTCTGCTGAGCGTGTCCACAGAGGTGCCAGCTGCTAGGATGGTGGTTTGATTACATGAAGCCTGACGGCTTAGGCTGATCCCATTCCACTAACTTCAGTGGTAGTGGCCCTGAGAACCAGCAACTCCTCTTCCACTGCCCACTGTCAGGTGACAATCACATCTCTGGGGCTTCCATGCATTACCTCTCCGTTTGACCTTCCCATCCTTGCATTAACAGCTATCTTCTCTAGAGCCACTTTGCTCCCAGTTTTGATACAAGCAGGCCAGGAAACGAAGTTACTTACTGCCACTATGATCACTCTGCCTTAGTGTTGGCTTCTGGTCAGTGAGGGCACTGATCCAAAAACCTGCATTCAGCCTTCCCAAACTGTTGGGATATGTGGAGCCAGATCATGAGGTCTCTTCTCTTTCCCAGGAGCAATGAGAAGGACATTGGGCCTGAGCCAGTGGCAATTACCGCAAAGGCCAATGGGACCCGTGGCCAGGGGCTCCGGCCAATTTGTGGGTCCCCTCGTAGGATCACCAGGACTCTACCCCTGCCCTCTCTCCTCCTCTCTCCCCTCACCCCCCTGCCTGTCAGGGGCCCACTGCCCTGCTCCTCGTCTTCTCTCTGAGGCCCTGCCTCCAGACCAGGCAAGAAGCTGGTGAGTATATTTCGCCCCCACTCTCCATAGGGCTGGCTGAGCTGCTCACCCAAACCCCTCTCCTCACACCCCACAATGCATGGACCTGGCCAGAGCCCCTCTTCCCTGTCCAGGGACGGCCTTAGGGAAAAAAGTGTCCTGGGTGAACTTGTATTTTGTTGCCCCCTCCCCCCAGCCATGGGCAGGGCACCCCCCCGTTGCCCCTGGCACCCATGGGCTCCCCAACCTCCCCATCCCTCCTTCAACCCTGAGTCCTACACTGTGTCCCCTGATCCCCTATCCTCTGCACTGTGCCCCCTCCTGCATGCCAACCCCTGCACTGTGCCCCCTTCATCCCTAACCCCTGCACTGTGCTCCCTCCTGCACCCCAACCCCTGCACTGTGCCCCCTTCGTCCCTAACCCCTGTACCATGCCCCCTTTGTCCCTAACCCCTGCACTGTGCTCCCTCCTGCGCCCCAACCCCTGCACTGTGCCCCTTTTGTCCCTAACCCCTGCATCCCTCTCCTGTGCACTCGTGGGGAAACTGACCGGGGTGCATTGAGCAGCTGGCATTCCTGCTTTCTCCCCCCTCAAACGCTGCTCCTTCTCACACACCCCTAGGGGGCTGTGAGGGGCACAGCGAAGAGCGATGTCAGGGCTCACAGCATCCAGGTCACTTTCCCCACCTGGACTACATAAGGGGAGAAAAGAGAGGAGCAGCTCCTGATGCTCGCTTCACAGCACAGCCCAGATGGGGAAGTGATCTGGATGCACAGAGCACTTGGTGTTGCTCCTTGCTCCCCACCTTACATCCCCTTGGGGGGTCCCACTGATGATCAGTTGGCAAGAGCAAACAGGACAAATGCCCAGTTTCGTCAAAAAAGTCAGGACGTCTGGGGTAGGGTTTGAAAATGGGGCTGTCCCAGCCAAAACAGGACATATGGTCACCCCTAGGCTGTAGTAAGAGCTGCCTAGGTAGCCCAGGCAGCTGTGCGGAGCTGCAGACCCTCCACCTGCCCTCGGCAAGGTGCCAGGGTGCCCCCAGGCCAGGTGGAGGGTCAAGGGCTCCCCACAGCAGCCTAGGTTCCTTGGGCAGCTCTTACCACCAACCAGCTTCTGGCCAGATGGGGCCATGGGGGGAAGGGAGGAGCAAAGGGTGGGGGGCCTGTGGCAGGGTATATTTGTAGGGGGGGTCCCAAGTGTTCTTTGTGCCAGGTGTCATAGTATACTTTCCTCAATCTGAACCTTAGAATCCAAAAATGAGGTACTAGCCTGAAATCCTCTAAGCTTAATTACCAGCTTAGATCTGATACGCTGCCACCAATCAGGATTCTGAGTACCTGATAAACTCTGGTCTCCCCAAAACCTTCCCTGGGGACCCCCAAGACCCAGACCCCCTGGATCTTAATACAAGGAAAGTAAACTCTTTCCCTCACTAGTGCCTCTCCTAGGCTTTCCCTCCCTGGGTTACCCTAGAAGATCACTGGGATTCAACTCCTTGAATCTTAAAACAGAGGCTTTCCACCTCACCCAGAGACAATACAGATTTAAGCTCCGTGAATCTAAACAAAGGGATTCCCCCTTTTCCCCCTCCCTTCTTTCTCTCTGTCTCCCCACCACTTCCCTGGTAAGTACAGAGTCAATTCCCTTGAGCCTCAACTGGGGAAAAATCAAACAGGTCTTAAAAAGCAAAACTTCTAATAAAAAGAAAGAAAAAAAGTAAAAGTTATTTCTGTAATTTAGATGGTAAATATTACAGGGTCTTTCAGCTTATAGAGAATGGAAAAAAAGCCTTCTCCAACAGAAATATAATTTAAAATACTTTCACCCAAATACACATTAAAACTCTTCCAGCTAGATACACAGTTGCAAATACAGAAATAATCAAAAGACTATAACTGCCTTTTTACTCAATATTCACTATTCTGAATATATATAAGAGACTGTAGCAGGGAGATTAGCAGAAACCTGGTTGCACCTCTAGTCCCATCCAGGACTCAGAGAGAACAAAGTAAAGCCCAAAAACCACAAACAAAGGCTTCACTCCACGGAGATTTGAAAGTATCTTGTTTCCTGATTGGTCCTCTGCTGAGGTGTTGTTTGTTAACCCTTTCCAGGTGAAAGAGACATTAACCCTTAGCTATCTGTTTATGACACCAGGGGCCCCAATATAGTAAATCTTAATCTGCCTCTGGTCAGAGTCGCCTCATTAGCCAGGCCTACTACCCCAAAGGTGACTTACTTTGGCATTTTCTGCTTTCAGTGACAGCATCTCCTGCAGAATCAGGGATTTAGTTGCTAAACAAATGTGTCTTCTGCCTATATCTGGGCCTCAAGCCCTGCATAGAAGGCACAACGGCCTCCTGTCAGGAGGATTTTGAATTGAGATAATCACCTTTTTGGGTTGCGTCTTGTCACCAATGAGCAACATCCAGGAGCGTGGGTTTCCTCGTCTCCACGAATACTGCAAATGGAGGGACTGGTAGCAACCCGCTCTGGTTACAGCTTCAGGCCCTTCCAAGCCTGTCCTATCCATACTCAGAGGACCTGGATTAAATCCCAAATGGAAAATGCAGGCTCAGAAGAGTCTATGCATGAGGCCCATTCAGGGGCAAAAGTAGGCCAGTATGGTGTACTGGTAAAAAGTAGCGGCTGTACTCAGCCGCCGTTAAAGCACTGATGCAGCAGCGCTTTAATGTCACTGCTCCTCTTGTGCCCCCTTCCCTGTCGGCAGCTAACAGAACAAGGAGCAATGGTCTCAAGTTGCAGGTGGGGAGGTCTAGGTTGGACATTAGGAAAAACTATTTCACTAGGAGGGTGGTGAAGCACTGAAATGGGTTACCTAGGGAGGTGGCGGAATCTCCTTCCTTAGAGGTTTTTAAGGTCAGGCTTGACAAAGCCCTGGCTGGGATGATTTAGTTGGAGATTGGTCCTGCTTTGAGCAGGGGGTTGGACTAGATACCTCCTGAGGTCCCTTCTAACCCTGATAGTCTATGATTCTGTGAATTGGGATTTACAAATGTACCCAAGCATCAATTGCAAGTTGCCTGCATCTTCAGGCAGCTCATACCTTTGAGAGCCTAAGTCCCACTAACTTTTAATAAGACTTAGGAGCCTAAGTCATTTGGCTTCTTTTGAAAAATCTCACCTTAAACATTTTGGGAGTTAAGCACTGAAATGTCTCTGAGGATCTGGACCATTGAGTCTGAAATGGTGCACAGCTGATCACTTTCCCTTTCTGCGCTGCAGTAGCTCTTTAAAATAAAGCAGAAAAAAAAAACCCCCAAAGTGTCCTTTTCCCAGCCACCGGGCACCGCAGCAGTGTTAAAATCCACTTCACCGTCTGGGGCCCACGTATCAGCTCTGGTTTATTCCACCCACGCACAGCAGAGGGCGCTCTGGTGTAACAATGAGGACACGGGGGGCCGTGAATGGAAGGAACTTGAGCGATTTGGATTTGCAAGACTAGCGGGTTGTCTGACTAGCCAAACAGATGCTGTGTCTCCTAAAACCTGCTTTTAAACAATAATAGAGCTCGCCCGTCTTCGATAAGCCCCGTCGTTACACTCGCTACCCCCACTCACCATTACTGGAGTGCGTTGGTCTTCATTGTAATTGGTGGTGCATTTCCTTCGGTGGTGCTCTGCTGTGGTAAATACGTAAGCGGGGTGGCTTCCATGAGCCCCTACAGCAGGAATTCAGATTCAGCCGCTTGTTCACGCTAGCTCATTGAACACTCATTGGGCTGCTCCGGAGTGCTAAGGTGCAGAGGTAGGATTTTAATCATCACTCAACCATTTGAGAGAAGAAACAGGACAAAAAGTCCTCTGCTAGGGTAAGTTGCCACAGCGCCTCCCTGTAAGGGAAGAGAATCCAATAATTAGCAGTAATATTCCAATAGCACATTGTAACAGGGGTCCCACTCACCATGCGGGTACCTCCTGTTGTCTAGATCTGGCTGGGAAAGGAGCCCTTGCAATATGGGGTGTCCCCCTCTGCAATAACCTCTTCTACTTGGAACCTGGCCCTCTGGCCAGGTCCCTGTTTAGTCCATCTCTTCCAGGACTGTGAAGCCTGACAGGGCCACTATCCAAATACCTTCCCCAGGGAGTGCTCAGTCCCAGCACAGGTTCTGTGCCACCATACCAGTGGCTGGCAGGGGAGCCCAGCTCCACCTGCTACACTGGGTTCCTGCCAGGGACCCTATTGCCTTCGATCCAGGTCTGCTCAGTTCCCATTCGCTATTCCTGCATCCCTGGGCTGGGCTCCTTCCTACCCAGCCTCTCTTCCCTTGCCTGTTTCTGGGTTTACCACAGGAGCAAACTCTGCTCCCTGTGGCTACTTCACCCCTCTCTTTGCCTCTTACAGACTCCTTACTCTAGAGCAGGATCCCAGGGCTTACTCATCCCTTGGACTCTCTCCTTGTCCCTCACAGCCTTCCACAGAGTGACATAACCTCCCTCCTCTTTAGTCCCGTTCCCCACACAGCTTCCTGGCTTTATAGTGCTGTCCCAGCCCGTCCCTGGCCAGGCTTCACTCTCAGTTAACACAGGCCCTCCCTCTCCCAGGTGAGCCAGGTAACCTAACTGGCCTCTCAGGCTGCTGTTAGCCCTATCAGGGCTGGTGTGGGGTGCCCACTCCATCACATACACAAAGAAGGGCTCCATTGTGCTAGGTGCTGTCCTGAAGAGCTTGCAAGCTAAGCAGGAAAAGAGTGTGAGAGGAAACAGAGGGGTGGTGACTTGCCCAGCGGGTCAGTGGAAGAACTGGGACCAGAACTGAGTGCTCCTGAGTCCCAGTCCAGTGCTCTGCCCACTAGAGAACACTGCCTGTCCGTGATACAGCTCTGCCACTGGTGATCAGATCTGTAGTTCTTTTCTTTCCCAACCAAAAATGGTAGCATCTTCAAAGCTCCTATTACTGTTTTTAAACAGCTGTTTCTTTTAATGATATCTTTTTATTATGAGCTGGTAAATGACATGTGCTGACCTAAAAATCAGGGTCAAGTTCCCAGTGTGGATCACAATGGATCAAAACTGTGTAAACAGGAAACAACATAGTTTGAGCTGTTCTTCATGTCAGGGCAGGATTGCAAATGCATCAGACGGCTCCCTTGCCTCTGAGACCTGGGCATTTCTTCTCTCCACTGGCTTGGGCTAGGCAAGAGCGTTAGTGCCTCTTTTTATGTCATTGCACTGTTGGCTGAAACGTGTGTCCCCTCTATATGATATGCTTTTTTATTGAAGAAAAATATTATATGCTTTTTTATTTAAGAAATCAGATTTATTGTGTTAATAGAATTGTGTGGAGCAGCCAGACGTACAACAGCAGCTAGTTGTTTTCATGATTCCTGGGGGTTTTTTAATGGTATTTTACTTAGTGGATAGAAAACAACCCCTACAATTATTTTTGTCTGGCACAAATCTGTTGTGTCATTTGCATAAGATCATGGAAAGAAGGGCTTTTTATATGTCTGCTTAGCTCCACTGATTTTAGTCAAGCTGCATCAATTTACAGCAGCTGAGGGTTGGCCCAGGGTTTCTAATGAACTGAGGTCTCATCTTTCACTCAAGTGCTGGCAAATAATATTTAGCTGCTATTCTCTCATGTAACCATGAGTGCAATAGCCATCAGGTCTATGAGCTGATAACCAAGGGGCTTCCGCCTATACATTTATCACCACCTCTAATCCTGCTGTGGTAGCTGTCACCCATACTCCCACCCAGAACTAGGCCAGCCTCTGATCTCAGGTATGATAACTATGTTAATTCCTGGCCTCAGTCTCATGAGTTGTCTCAAGGTTCTGAAAGCAGACTGGGGCGAGTATCCACCTGAAGAAGGGATTTGGGGCCAAGGAAGAGGCAGATCACTGCATTATGTCCTAGGGCTTAAAAGGGAGAAGCCCCTGATTCTTCAGGCACTCCGCTTTGAAGAGCACAGCTAGCCAGCACCAAACCACAGCACACAGCCCTGAAGCATCAACAGTAAAGATCATGCCAACATAGCGTGTGCCTGGTAATGCGCCCCATGGCTGCAGGTTGTGTAGCCTTGGCTGAGCTGTCCCCTCTGATTCAGCGCTTGCATGGGACATGGTGACTCACAAAGAATCAGATTCTCAGCCACAGCTTGCTGTACCTTGTGTAAGGCTAGTCCTGGAGCCAGCTACAGGCACTGATTCAGCAAGGTTCTTGAGGCATGTGATTTGCCCAGTGATCCCCAAGCTTTTGAAAGTCATGCCCCCCCTTACCCCTTCTGCGACACCCCCCTCTCCGCCGCCCTTCTGGAGCCAGGGCTGGGAGCTGGCTGAGAGTGGAGCTGCAACCAGGCTCCGGTGGGGGCCAGCAGCCAGGCGTAGCTCCGCTCCTGGCCTTGTCCCCAGCCTTGGCCCTGGGCTGGGAACAGAGCTGCGGCCAGTGGCCAAGGTTGGGGGTTGTCACAGGGCCAAGAGCGGAGCTGCACCAAGGCTGGGGACCGGGCCAGGTGCGGGGACGGGAGCCAGGGACGCAGCTGGAGGCAGGACCGGAGCAGAGCTGGGGGCAGGGAGGGGCTGGGTGGCACTGCCTCCCCGCCCCTGTGGAGGCTGGCCCAGGCCCCACCAGATGGTCCTCCATGCCCCCCTATGGGGGCACATCCCACACTTTGAGGTGCTCTGGACTAGCCCCATTTACTTCACTATGTTATGGACCCTGCTGAATGGGGACCATAGTGATAGAAACTGCTTTGCAGGCTGCTGGGGCTCGTTTGCCATCTGAGAGGCCTGAGTGTAGAAGAGATGCCCCTGCCTGGTGGTGGCTGGATCTGATATATTCAGCCTCTGCAGTGCCACAAATTCCTCAGCAATGGCCCTTGAGTCACTCCAGAAGGAGCCCTGACCAGGCCTACTCAGCCAAGACAAAGATGAAGTTTAAAAGCATCAAAATGAAGGCCCCACTTCTGCTCCCAGTCAGGTTAATGGTGAAATTCTAGCTGGCTCCAGTGAGAACAGGTACAAAGGGATGATCAGGCCTCCAAACTGTGTGTGCAAACAAATTCCAGGAGGACAAAACTCTTCAGGAACTACACATCTCATAGCCTAGGGAGAGATACTAAGGAGAAAGGGAAGATCCTTGTAATGCCTTTGGTTTAACTAACAAGCAAGGAGTTATCGGGGTTTTTCCAAGAAAACTCCGATTGATTTCCTTCCGTGTTTGCCTGCCTAGGGATGGACGTGTAACACACCAATATGCAGCATTTTATACGGCGTTATAGAGCCCTGCACAGTTATTGACTAATTATTATTGCTCCTCTTTACAGCCAGGGAAACTGAGGCAGAACAGTAAAGCAACTCAGCCAGTGTCACAGATCAGTTGCGGACACAGGATTAGAATTTGGGACCTCCAGCCTTGGACTAGTTCCACCAGACCAGGCTGCCTTCCAGTGAAGGGGTGAGTGTCACACAGGGACAGGAATCTGGTGAATAATCGCAATCCATAAACAATTCAGAAGTAGGGCAATCTTAAGGGAGGGCTCAGATTGAACAGACATAGGCTGACCGGGTAGCAAGTGTGAAAAATCAGGATGGGGGTGGGGGGTAATAGGAGCTTATATAAAAAAAAAAAGCCCCAAATATCAGAACTGTCCCTATAAAATCGGGACATCTGGTCACCCTACGTAGACATAATAGCCATTAAGCGACAAGCCAATCAAAACACAGCAGACAGCATCTGTGGCTATAAAAGCTGGTTGCCTTTTTTCAGTAGGGAGCAGATGGGTTGAAAATGTACTTTGATAGGCAGCCATCTAGGTTAAAGTCCTTTTTGTGTTGGCCTTCCCTGTCTTCAGCAAAAGCCCTGTAACAGGACTGCCTCTCCGCCGCTATTACATTATAAAGCACCAGCACACGCGATACCCAGCCGCCAGCCAGGCTCAACCACACACGGTTAAGACAGATCAAAGACAGGAAGTTGAGGAGGGGACACGGCTTGACACAAGGAGGGGAGCGGGCTCTCTGCTCACAGGGGCGAGGGCTGGACTGTTGGCCCTAGGGCAGAAGGTTTGAGCGCCGGTGGCGCTGACGGAGCAGTTATCAGGGCGATTTTGCAGCCTGTGCTATGCAGGGGGTCAGACTTCATCAGCAGGGTCCCTGGGGGGGTAGCTGGCCGTACACCGGGGCACTGCGGCCGGCGCGCTGTGACTCGCGTGGGGGGGCAGCATTTCCAGGGCAGCGCCAGGCTCGGCACAAGACCAGCCCCGGCTCAGTAGCTCCGCTGACGGGGCAGAGGGGCCGGTCGCGCCGATGCAGCCCCGGGGAGCTCGGGCGGGAGGCGGGCCCTGGACATTCACGCCCGGGGGGGCCGATGGCGGCGGAGGGGGGGTGTCGTTGCCCTTTTAAGGCGCCTCCCTCGCCGGCGCCGGGGGGTGCCGCGGGGCGGGGTTTGAAGGATTGAACTGCGGCTGCTTTTCTCGCTCAGAGCCGAGGGGGAGCCGGAGCGAGCGGAGCGGCTCTGGGGCAGCGCGCCTGGCCAGGGACCGGCAGCCCCGGAATGAGCGGGGCGGGCGCCGCTCGGAGGACTTGATCCGGGGCTGGGGCTGCGTGTCTCCCGGCCGCTCCTACGGACCCAGCCCAGAGGCGGCTGCTGAGTGTTTGATGGCCCCGCAGGCTCCTAGCGCGGACCCCGGGCTGATCGCGCCCTGGCTGCGCTGATTGCAGCCCCGGCCCCTTGGCTTCCCCCGGCGGGGACGCCGCGCCGCCCCGGGGGATTGCTGCAGCGCCCCGACGCGACGGGGATGGGCGCGCTGTAAAAAAAAAAGCCCCCGATTTGAAATCCCTCCCGTGGCTTGGCCAGGTTCCAGCTGCGCCGGCGGCGGAGGTGGTGGGGGGCCATGGGGAACATCTCCTCCAACATCTCCGCTTTCCAGTCCCTGCACATCGTCATGCTGGGCTTGGACTCGGCCGGCAAGACCACCGTCCTCTACCGGCTCAAGTTCAACGAGTTCGTCAACACGGTGCCCACCATCGGCTTCAACACCGAGAAGATCCGGCTGAGCAACGGCACGGCCAAGGGCATCAGCTGCCACTTCTGGGACGTGGGCGGCCAGGAGAAGCTGCGGCCGCTCTGGAAGTCCTACAGCCGCTGCACCGACGGCATCATCTACGTGGTGGACTCGGTGGACGTGGACCGACTGGAGGAGGCCAAGACCGAGCTGCACAAGGTGACCAAGTTCGCCGAGAACCAGGGCACCCCCTTGCTGGTCATCGCCAACAAGCAGGACCTGCCCAAGTCCCTGCCCGTGGCCGAGCTGGAGAAGCAGCTGGCGCTGCATGAGCTCGCCCCCTCCACCACCTACCACGTCCAGCCCGCCTGCGCCATCATCGGCGAGGGGCTGACCGAGGGCATGGACAAGCTCTACGAGATGATCCTCAAGCGCAGGAAGTCGCTCAAGCAGAGGAAGAAACGATAACCGCCGGGCCCAAACCCCGCTAGCCTGAAACGCTGCTGGGCCGACCTCCCTCGGCGCCCGTGTCTAGACAGGCGCTCGGCCCCCCAGCGCCTTTCGTTGGGGGCGCCACTGCTTGTCACTTGCTGGCAGGATTAGGAGGTGGGTGAGGCTGGCGTCTGGGTGAAGCGGCTGCTGTTTACCCCCCAAGGACGATCAGACCAACTCGCATCTGAACTTGGGAGGGAATTCCTTTCCTTTTAAATTGGAGTATTTGCTGTGGAGCTTGATGCGACAGGGCTGGCCCCTGTGAAACTGAGCTTGAATTTGCTCCTGTCTCTGGATCCTTAAAAACAACACACAAAAGTGTGTGTTGGGGCGGGGGGGTGGGGGAATACTGCTTCAGGAAGCACTAGATGCTGAGGCATCTGTTTGTGGTTGGAAAACTGTGGTAGGAAATCACAGGCCAATACATCTTGCTGAATGGTGGATAGGTAAGGTGAGCCTCCTGGGAGAACTGCTTTTCAGGTTGCAACAGACCTCCCCTCCCTTACCCCCTCTGGATTCAGCCCATATGTGGGTCATTATCACAGGCAACAAATCAGACCGACAAAATCTATGAAGCCTTGGAATGAATGAATGAATGAATGAATGATACACTACTGCTTGCAGTAGCTGCGTGTGCTGGAAGGGAATGCCCAATTGTTTCAACTGAGGGTGTCCATCCTATTTTAAAAACAAAGTCTATCCAAGGACAGAAATGTATTAATCCACAGGAGACTTAAAGCTATATAGCCAGCTAGATGGCTTGTGACCAGCTGTTGACTGGTGCTGAGTTTTAAGCTGTTTGCTGAAAAGGGGTTCTGTGTGAATTTTGCCATGAAGGGTTCTCAAGCATCTTTTCATTTTCAAAGTTTTTTTGTTTTGTTTTTGTTTTTTAAACAGACTGTTTCCTGTAGCAATGGTAAGCGGTAGGTTTTGCCTTTTATTGCTGTAGTCTACAGGTGGAGACATGTTTGGATTATCTTAATTTGGTTCGATCTGGCTGATTAAATTTGTGCACTCCATTAAAAAAAAAAAAAAAAATCTTATGACACTGCTGGATGATAAGCCCCAACAGTTCACCTCAGCTGCATGGATATAAAAGCAAATGGAAAAGCACAAGAGTTGCTAATTAAAATTCTGGTATAACCATGGACTGTGAATCAAGCCAGTACTTTAATCAACAGAATACAAACATTAGGTAGCTAAACTAATCTTGTACCACCCAAAATGGCAAGAGTTTGCAAAATCTCTAATGCAAAGGGATATTGGAGTGCAGAGCACCTATTGAGTGGGAAGTAGAAGTTTTAAGAACTTTTTGAAATTCAAGGCTGAGAGTCCTAGCTGCAAAGCGTGCAAGGGCAGATGGCGCTAGTGCAGTAAATGTTCAATAGGCTCAGACTCGTTTCCAATCACTTCACTAGTGCAGGATCAAACCCAGTGTTTTAGCAAGATCCTGGATGGCTGCCGCTTGCCCATCAATTCATGTTTTGACATTAACTTCACTGACCACAGGATAGGACCCTAAATATACATACACTGTCAGTGTCTCTCTCATGAAAACCACCTCACAATGAGAAAATTCTGACTCTCAGAATTTCACAACAAGAAGAGAGTTTGGAAATCACCAGCAAGCAGTTTTGGGCATACCAGTGTCCCACACCTGTGGTTCACTGGTCTTAACATGATCATGTGAGAATTTCCAGTGACAGAAGTATTTGGCTTTCTGCTTGAGTGCATTTCCCAAACAAAGAAAAAACCTGGGTGAATTTCAGGCAGCTGATTCTCCTTTTCAGCCATGAACTCAGTACTTTCCCAATAGCATTTTGTAGAACTCCAATATTGAAACCAAATGGTATTTATATGCCTGCAAGATTCCAGTTTACAGGAGTAGTGACTGCTTCACTAATCTAAGAAGTGGGCTGGTCCCATCATTTCAGGAGGGTGTGTACAGTTTGATTGGAATTTTTTTTTCTTTGCCTTCATATAAAACACTTTCTGAAGCACTTTGACATTTGGTAGTTCCACACTATTGAGAGAGAGAATATATTTATTTTGTGACACTGCAGAAGCCAAATGCTCCAACCTTTGTTTTGAATGTTAAGTGTTTAGGGGTTAAATAAAAAGATTCTGGTCAAAACCTGTCATGCTTTAAAAATAAATACATATTACAGGGTCTTCCTCACCCCTAAGACTTGACTCTGGATCCTGCAGACTTTACTGAGGCAAATAGTTCCACTAACTTAAATGGGACTGTTTGTGGAAATAGGACATGCAGTTGCAAGATTGGCTCCTTACTGGACAGTCAGTTAAACTGGCCCCAATTAAGCAAATTATTTAAGCATTGCCTAATTTGATCCCTATCCAGCAAAAGCACTGAAGCATGTGCTTAACTTTATGCATGTGTTTAGCTACTGTGCTGGCCAGGGGCCAGATGGATCCAGGGTTATGGTCACTAGTTGTACATTTTTGCAGTAAGTTAAAAAACTTCTCCAATTAGTAGTTAACGGGGTCATTGGTATTTCTGTAGTGTTTCAGGGCTGTAATGACTATTCCTCTGCGCTATGGCAGAGTTGAGCTGTGTTGCCATCTGCAACTGACCAGATAATTAGTCCTCTGAAACAGTGATTACAGAAAAGCTTTACATAGTCTGCTGTTCTAAAATCACAGTTGGATTTACTCCAGGTGGTGTGTCTTCTCAAAAACCATTTTTTTTCCAAATTTTTTGTTTTGTTTTGTTTTGTTTTTTCAGCAGATGTCATGAGATGCTAGTCCCATTTCAGACTTTGTCTTCACAGTGTACCTGTAACTCAAGAAAAATGCCATGGTACCTAGTATAACTTTTCATTTTATCTTGTCATCCATCCTCTGTTCTTTTCTTTTTTTTTTCTTTTCTTTTTCTTTTTTTTAAAAAAAGATGCAAACATGATGCTGTGAACTGAAATAAATTATTTATACGATGAATTTGATAGAAGTCTTTTGTTCTTTCTCTTAATTATTCAGTGTGTTTTCATCCATGGCTCTCAAACCTCTTTACAAAGGAGGTCAGTATCATTATTCCCATTTTACAGATGGGGAAAGAGGCACAGAGAAAGGAAATGACTTGCTCGAGGTCAACCAGTGGCAGCACCAGGGATAGAATTCAGGTCTCCCGAGTGCTAGTCCAATGCGCTAGCCACCAGGCCACACTGTCTCAGAGGAAGATAATCTTGTGAATAATCAGGGGACTGGGATTCAGGACATCTTGAGTTCAATTTGCAATGCTGTTAAAAAACCCTTGTGCAAGTTGAGCAAATAATTAATCACTCTGCACCTCAAGTCGCCATATGTAAAATGTAGATAACACCATTGTCTGCAGGGCCACCCAGAGGATTCAGGGGGCCTGGGGAAAAGCAGTTTCAGGGGCCCCTTCCATAAAGAAAGTTGCAATACTATAGGAGGCCTCTGTGGGGCCTGGGGCAAATTGCCCCACTTGCCCCCCCTCTCAGCGGCCCTGCCACTTAGACCTGATTATCAGTGATTTCAGTGGTCACTTAACAAAACAAAAGACTATCTATGGAGCGTAATCAGCTCTGTCTTTAAACAGTGGAAAGGGGCAGGTCAAATAGTACCTGTGACTCAGGCAGACCA